>NC_092102.1:4079884-4171969 GCF_045679555.1 Salvelinus alpinus
CTCTTGCCTAATCCTTTGGATGAATAAACACTGTTTCGCCTTGTGCCTTGATCCTTTAGAATGAATTATGCAATGCATTTTTTTGCATATGAATATGCCTTATTCTGACTAAGATACAGTTTCAAAGAAGTGTGAAGCAGTGTATGTGAAGTTCCAGTAATGAACTTCTGTACCTCTTTACAGTTCAACGTTACACAGGCCTACACGGTATAGCCAGTATGTGGGTAGACGTATACTCCAGAGCATGTCAAGTTAATTTAGCCTTTAATTCATTTCTGTAGTGCCTTTGGAGCCAGTCCTGTCAAATATAGAGTTTCAAAACTCTCAGGGTGTACCCTCTCATGTTCACCAAGCTTCTGTAAGCCTCATTCTATATCAAACTTTTCTAAGAGAGCAATAAATATCAAAATATACAGTATATTGCACGGCATAATGTAAATGTATTTTCTAATACTGTGTAGAAATATAACTTTGTTATTACAATGTGATTATTATAGATAAAGGTGATTTGTATTTTACAGAATAACTTACAACATAAGTTTTATGCATGTTATGTACTCTGTAATAAATACTATATAGAATGCACTCCACAAAAATAAAATACAAAATCTTTATAAATTGATGCTCTATATTTTTGGCATATCCCTGTAATTCTATGTATATATTTAGTGTATAGATTGTTATACAGTCATGTAAACCTTTTCAGGTGGGTCTAGAGACTGACAATACACCCTTATATTGATATTGACAGTACACACCCTGCAAGATGCTACACACGCTAATGCAAGTGGCCAAGGGGGGGATTGACTCATTGTTGCAGTTGGGATTTGGCGTCAAGGGCCACAGGCTGGTCGAGTCATTTCTGAGGTATCTCCTGCTGTTCCCTAATGGAGCTCTGTTCTCCAGGGTTTCCATTACCAGGGTATTGCCATCCTGTTAGGTGAACTCTTGTCATCAGTGCATCCGAATAGGAAAGAATAGGATAGGGGAGACCCAGTTACCGCCCTTCAGTTTACAGTGCCTTCAGAAAGTATTCCCACCGCTTGACTTTATCCACATTTTGTTGTGCTACAGTCTGAATTTAAAATAGATTATTTGAGATTTTGGGTCACTGGCATACACAAAATACTGCACAAAAACTGACACAGTAAAAGTGATCAAATCTGTATTTCAATATGACTATCTCAAAGTATGCAGTTACCAGTTTACACATTGGCTATTATTTGGTTCAGAGCCTGACCTCTCTTGGCTCCCCCTCCTCAATCACGGCCCTCTACCACAGTGACTGCCTTCCCTGTCTATTTTCACAATACCTCCCCCTTCCTCTGCCACCCAGTATTATTCTTCTACTAAACCCCTCGTTGACTTAGCTATAATGCTCTTAGTTAAACCAAAGACGGTATAGCAAACAAAACCATCTTTGGTTAAACCACAGGTTTTATCCAGTTAAACGTTACCTAGTTCGCTTCCTAGCTAGCTGACGTTAACCTAGCTTGCCTAATCAATAGCCTGCTTTAATAAATATCTACCTACTTCAATTTCAACTTTCAAATCATAGTTGATAAGCTAGCTAGTTGGTTGGTTTCTCTACTTAAACGCAATCGAACTTACCTCTTTATTGTCAGCGATTGTTCACCTTTCAACGACCCCTTTCATCTTCTGTGGTCAAAAATCCAGTAAGAGAGCCTGACCAACTGTGTTTCAGTAGACTGCTGCTACTGGGTTCATTAGCTAGAATTTCCCCCTGTTATAAAATCATGGCAGACAGGACGAGGCGAAGCGAGAGGGATAACTGAGACCAAAATCCGTCTTCTCCAGCCGGTGGCATTCTTTTGCATGGAGGTCAATGAGTGTCAAATTTGGTTAACAAAAAAATGTATGCCTTATTTTCTAAGTGTGGATAATTTGATCGAATAGAAGTTTCGTAATGATTAGGTTGTTATGAGTGTACTGATATAAGTAGGACACGTAACATCCCAGGCAACTTTGAGAAAAAACATTTTATAACGGAGTGCCTGATCGTCACTACGTAGTTACCACAGCCACAAATTCATAAACCTATAAGCCTATTTCTACAATTGATCTTCTTCAAATGTGATTCTACCCCTAACCTTAACCACACTGCCAACCTTATGCCTAACCGTAAAACCAAAAAGCAAATTTTGGTTTAAATGTTTTTTTTAACGATATAGCCAACTGCCTTCCCATTATTTTCATTGTTAGAGCAGCCACAAGTGTCTGGTCAATATAATGGATCATCTGTGATGATAGTCAGCAGTTGAGAGAGCAAGTTGGATTTGAGGGTTTCCACTAGATATCACAGCCACAAAGTCAGATGTCACAGCCACAAAGTAAAAACTGGCAACAACAAAAATGCTTTTTGGTCTTAATTTAAGGTTAGGATTAGGCATTTAAGGTTAGGATTACAATCTGATTTTAAGAAGAAATTGTAGAAATGGGCAGGGTTTAGCTATAATTATGACTTTGTGGCTGTTTGAACTAGTGACAACCATTATGGAGAGTAAACTGAAAAATTGGTGTGAGAGGGAGAAGAGAGATCTGTGTGGGGAGAAAGCGTATTTGTGAGAGTGCAATAATTTCTGAATTAATTTGACTGGCTACTAAAAACAATCGAATCCCGATTAGAAGGCAAATTAAGTTTAGCGTGATTAGTAGGCTGGTTTTAGGACCATGCGGACGGCTCAGAGTTTACGGGAAGGCTATTTGCCGAGCTAGCTAAGAGCACTGAGGTATGGAGCTGTACACCACTCATGTTTCCTGGTCTTCCACGCCTTATGGTGAAAGGAGGTAGGTAGGAGGTACAGTGGGGAGAACAAGTATTTGATACACTGCCGATTTTGAAGGTTTTCCTACTTACAAAGCATGTAGAGGTCTGTAATTTTTATCATAGGTACACTTCAACTGTGAGAGACGGAATCTAAAACAAAAATCCAAAAAATCACATTGTATGATTTTTAAGTAATTAATTTGCATTTTATTGCATGACATAAGTATTTGATCACCTACCAACCAGTAAGAATTCCGGCTCTCACAGACCTGTTAGTTTTTCTTTAAGAAGCCCTCCTGTTCTCCACTCATTACCTGTATTAACTGCACCTGTTTGAACTTGTTACCTGTATAAAAGACACCTGTACACACACTCAATCAAACAGACTCCAATCTCTCCACAATGGCCAAGACCAGAGAGCTGTGTAAGGACATCAGGGATAAAATTGTAGACCTGCACAAGGCTGGGATGGGCTACAGGACAATAGGCAAGCAGCTTGGTGAGAAGGCAACAACTGTTGGCGCAATTATTAGAAAATGGAAGAAGTTGAAGATGACGGTCAACCACCCTCGGTCTGGGGCTCCATGCAAGATCTCACCTCGTGGGGCATCAATGATCATGAGAAAGGTGAGGGATCAGCCCATAACTACACGGCAGGACCTGGTCAATGACCTGAAGAGAGCTGGGACCACAGTCTCAAAGAAAACCATTAGTAACACACTACACCGTCATGGATTGAAATCCTGCAGCGCATGCAAGGTCCCCCTGCTCAAGCCAGCGCATTTCCAGGCCCGTCTGAAGTTTGCCAATGACCATCTGGATGATCCAGAAAAGGAATGGGAGGTCATGTGGTCTGATGAGACAAAAATAGAGCTTTTTGGTCTAAACTCCACTCGCCGTGTTTGGAGGAAGAAGAAGGTTGAGTACAACCCCAAGAACACCCTCCCAACCGTGAAGCATGGAGGTGGAAACATCATTCTTTGGGGATGCTTTTCTGCAAAGGGGACAGGACGACTGCACCATATTGAGGGGAGGATGGATGGGGCCATGTATCGCGAGATCTTGGCTAAAAACCTCCTTCCCTCAGTAAGAGCATTGAAGATGGGTCGTGGCTGGATCTTCCAGCATGACAACGACCCGAAACACACAGCCAGGGCAACTAAGGAGTGGCTCCGTAAGAAGCATCTCAAGGTCCTGGAGTGGCCTAGCCAGTCTCCAGACCTGAACCCAATAGAAAATCTTTGGAGGGAGCTGAAAGTCCGTATTGCCCAGCGACAGCCCCGAAACCTGAAGGATCTGGAGAAGGTCTGTATGGAGGAGTGGGCCAAAATCCCTGCTGCAGTGTGTGCAAACCTGGTCAATAACTACAGGAAACGTATGATCTTTGTAATTGCAAACAAAGGTTTCTGTACCAAATATTAAGTTCTGCTTTTCTGATGTATCAAATACTTATGTCATGCAATAAAATGCAAATTAATTACTTAAAAATCATACAATGTGATTTTCTGGATTTTTGTTTTAGATTCCGTCTCTCACAGTTGAAGTGTACCTATGATAAAAATTACAGACCTCTACATGCTTTGTAAGTTGGAAAACCTGCAAAATCGGCAGTGTATCAAATACTTGTTCTCCCCACTGTAGGTCATTCGGGGTTAGACAATCGAGTCAAAATCAAATCAAATCAAAATGTATTTGTCACATGTGCCGAATACAACAAGTGTTTAACGTGAAATGGTTACTTACAAGCCCTTAACCAACAATACGGTTCAAAAAGAGTGAAGAAAATATTTACCAAAAAACTAAAGTCAAAAATTATGAAAAGTAACACAATAAAATAACAATAACGAGGCTATATACAGGGGTTAACGATACTGTGTCAGTGTGTGGGGGTACATGTCAGTTGAGGTAATTTGTACATGTAGGTAGAGGTGAAGTGACTATGTATAGATAATAAACAGTGAGTAGCAGCAATGTACAAAACAAATGGAGGGGAGGGGTCAATGTAAATATTCCGGTGGCCATTTGATTAATTGTTCAGCATTTGCTTGGCTTGGGGGTTGAAGCTGTTGAGGAGCCTTTTGGTCCTAGACTTGGCGCTCCGGTACCGCTTGCCATGCGGTAGCAGAGAAAACAGTCTATGGCTTGGGTGACTGGAATCTCTGACAAAGGTTATGGGCTTTCCTCTGACACCGCCTGGTATATATAGTTGAAGTCGGAAGTTTACATACACCTTAGCCAAATACATTTAAACTCAGTTTTTCACAATTCCTGACATTTAATCCCAGTAAAAATTCCTTGTTTTATGTCAGTTAAGATCACCACTTTATTTTAAGAATGTGAAATGTCAGAATAATAGTAGAGAGAATGATTTATTTCCGCTTTTATTTCTTTCATCACATTCCCAGTGGGTCAGAAGTTGACATACACTCAATTAGTATTTGGTAGCATTGCCTTTAAATTGTTTGACTTGGGTCAAACGTTTCAGGTAGCCTTCCACAACAAGTTGGGTGAATTTTGGCCCATTCCTCCTGACAGAGCTGGTGTAACTGAGTCAGGTTTATAGACCTCCTTCCTAGCACACACTTTTTCAGTTCTGCCCACACATTTTCTATAGGATTGAGGTCAGGGCTTTGTGATGGCCACTCCAATACCTTGACTTTGTTGTCTTTAAGCCATTTTGCCACAACTTTGGAAGTATGCTTGGGGTCATTGTCCATTTGGAGACCATTTGCGACAAAGCTTTAACTTCCTGACTGATGTCTTGAGATGTTGCTTCAATATATCCACATAATTTTCCTCTCTCATGATGCCCTCTATTTTGTGAAGTGCACCAGTCCCTCCTGCAGAAAAGCACCCCCACAACATGATGCTGCCACCCCCATGCTTCACACGGTTGGGATGGTGTTCTTCGGCTTGCACGCCTCCTACTTTTAACTCCATACATATCGAGGGTCATTATGGCCAAACAGTTCTATTTTTGTTTCATCAGACCTGAGGGCATTTTTCCTAAAAGTACGATCTTTGTCCCCATGTGCAGTTGCAAACCGTAGTCTGGTTTTTTGATGGCGGTTTTGGAGCAGTGGCTTCTTCCTTGCTGAGCGGCCTTTCAGGGTATGTCGATAGGGCTCATTTTACTGTGGATATAGATACTTTTGTACCTGTTTCCTCCAGCATTAGACCAGAGGACATTTCTCAAAAAAGTACAATCTTTGTCCCCATGCGCAGTTGCAAACCGAGTTTGAAGGTAGGCTTTGAAATACATCCACAGGTACACCTCCAATTCACTCAAATGATGTCAATTAGCCTATCAGAAGCTTCTAAAGCCATGACATCATTTTCTGGAATTTTATGAGCTGTTTAAAGGCAGTCAGCTTAGTGTATGTAAACTTCTGATGCACTGGAATTGTGATTAAGTGAAATAATCTGTCTGTAAACAATTGTTGGAAAAATGAGTTGTGTCATGCACAAAGGAGATGTGTATGTGTGTATGTAAACTTCCGACTTCAACTGTATGTCCTGGATGGCAGGAAGCTTGGCCCCAGTGATGTACTGGGCCGCACGCACCACCCTCTGTAGCGCCTTATGGCCAGATGACGAGCAGTTGGCATATCAGGCGGTGATGCAACCGGTCAGGATGCTCTCAATGGTGCAGCTGTAGAACTTTTTGAGGATCTGGGGACCCATGCCAAATCTTTTCAGTCTCCTGATGGGGAAAATGTTTTGTAGTGCCCTCTTCACGACTGTCTTGGTGTGTTTAGACCATGATAGTTCGTTGGTGATGTGGACACCAAGGAACTTGAAACTCTCGACCCGCTCCACTACAGCCCTGTTCGGCTCGCCTTTTCCTGTAGTCCATGATCAGCTCCTTTGTCTTGATCACATTGAGGAAGAGGTTGTTGTCCTGGCACCGCACTGCCAGTTCTCTGACCTCCTCCCTATAGGCTGTCTCATCGTTGTTGGTGATCAGGCCTACCACTGTTGTGTCGTCAGCAAACTTAATGATGGTGTTGGAGTCGTGTTTGGCCACGCAGTCGTGGGTGAATAGGGAGTACAGGAAGGGACTAAGTACACACACATGAGGAGCCCCTGTGTTGAGGATCAGCGTGGCAGACGTGCTGTTGCATATCTTTACCACCTGGGGCCATCCATCAGGAAGTCCAGGATCTAGTTGCAGAAGGAGGTGTTTAGTCCCAGGGTCCTTAGCTTAGTGATGATCTTCGTGAGCCCTATGGTGTTGAACGCTGAGCTGTAGTCAATGAACAGCAGTCACATACAGTGGGGAGAACAAGTATTTGATACACTGACAATTTTGCAGGTTTTCCTACTTACAAAGCATGTAGAGGTCTGTAATTTTTATCATAGGTACACTTCAACTGTGAGAGATGGAATCTAAAACAAAAATCCAGAAAATCACATTGTATGATTTTTAAGTAATTAATTTGCATTTTATTGCATGACATAAGTATTTGATACATCAGAAAAGCAGAACTGAATATTTGGTACAGAAACCTTAGTTTGCAATTACAGAGATCATACGTTTCCTGTAGTTCTTGACCAGGTTTGCACACACTGCAGCAGGGATTTTGGCCCACTCCTCCATACAGACCTTCTCCAGATCCTTCAGGTTTCGGGGCTGTCGCTGGGCAATACGGACTTTCGGCTCCCTCCAAAGATTTTCTATTGGGTTCAGGTCTGGAGACTGGCTAGGCCACTCCAGGACCTTGAGATGCTTCTTACGGAGCCACTCCTTAGTTGCCCTGGCTGTGTGTTTCGGGTCGTTGTCATGCTGGAAGACCCAGCCACGACCCATCTTCAATGCTCTTACTGAGGGAAGGAGGTTGTTGGTCAAGATCTCGCGATACATGGCCCCATCCATCCTCCCCTCAATACGGTGCAGTCGTCCTGTCCCCTTTGCAGAAAAGCATCCCCAAAGAATGATGTTTCCACCTCCATGCTTCACGGTTGGGATGGTGTTCTTGGGGTTGTACTCATCCTTCTATTCCTCCAAACACGGCGAGTGGAGTTTAGAGCAAAAAGCTCTATTTTTGTCTCATCAGACCACATGACCTTCTCCCATTCCTCCTCTGGATCATCCAGATGGTCATTGGCAAACTTCAGACGGGCCTGGACATGCGCTGGCTTGAGCAGGGGGACCTTGCGTGCGCTGCAGGATTTTAATCCATGACGGCGTAGTGTGTTACTAATGGTTTTCTTTGAGACTGTGGTCCCAGCTCTCTTCAGGTCATTGACCAGGTCCTGCCGTGTAGTTCTGGGCTGATCCCTCACATTCCTCATGATCATTGATGCCCCACGAGGTGAGTTCTTGCATGGAGCCCCAGACCGAGTGTGATTGACCGTCATCTTGACCGTCTTCCATTTTCTAATAATTGTGCCAACAGTTGTTGCCTTCTCACCAAGCTGCTTGCCTATTGTCCTGTAGCCCATCCCAGCCTTGTGCAGGTCTACAATTTTATCCCTGATGTCCTTACACAGCTCTCTGGTCTTGGCCATTGTGGAGAGGTTGGAGTCTGTTTGATTGAGTGTGTGGACAGGTGTCTTTTATACAGGTAACGAGTTCAAACAGGTGCAGTTAATACAGGTAATGAGTGGAGAACAGGAGGGCTTCTTAAAGAAAAACTAACAGGTCTGTGAGAGCCGGAATTCTTACTGGTTGGTAGGTGATCAAATACTTATGTCATGCAATAAAATGCAAATTAATTACTTAAAAATCATACAATGTGATTTTCTGGATTTTTGTTTTAGATTCCGTCTCTCACAGTTGAAGTGTACCTATGATAAAAATGACAGACCTCTACATGCTTTGTAAGTAGGAAAACCTGCAAAATCGGCAGTGTATCAAATACTTGTTCTCCCCACTGTATGTAACCCTTTTGTCCAGTTGGGAAAGGGCAGTGTGGAATGCGATTGAGATTGCGTCATCTGTGGATCTGTTGGGACGGTATGTGAATTGGAGTGGGTCTAGGGTATCCGGGAGGATGCTGTTAATGTGAGCCATGACCAGCCTTTCAAAGCACTTCATAACTACTGACGTGAGTGCTACGGGAGGTAATCATTTAGGCATGTTACCTCCGCTTCCTTGAGCACAGGGACTATGGTGTCTGCTTGTAACATGTAGGTAATACAGAGTCGGTCAGGGAGAGGTTGAAAATGTCAGTGAAGACACTTGCCAGTTGGTCCGCGCATGCTTTGAGTACACGTCCTGGTAATCCGTCTGGCCCCGAAGCTTTGTGAATGTTGACCTTTTTTAAGGTCTTGCTCACATCGGGTACAGAGAGCGTTATCACAGTCATCCAGAACAGCTGGTGCTCTCGTGCATGCTTCAGTGTTGCTTGCCTCAAAGCGAGCATAAAAGGCATTTAGCTCGTCTGGTTGGCTCACGTCACAGGGCAGCTCGCGTCTGCGTTTCCCTTTGTAGTCCGTAATAGTTTTCAAGCCCTGCCACATCCGACGAGCGTCAGAGCCATTGTAGTAGGATTCCATCTTAATCCTGTATTGACGCTTTGCTTGTTTGATGGTTTGTCGGAGGGCATAGCGGGATTTCTTATAAGCGTCCGGATTAGTGTCCCGCTCTTTGAAAGCGGCAGCTCTATCCTTTTGCTCGATGCGAATGTTGCCTGTAATCCATGGCTTCTGGTTGGGATATGTTCTGTACATATGGTCACTATGGGGACGATGTAGTCGATGCACTTGTTGATGAACCCGATGACTGAGGTGGTATACTACTCAATGCCATTGGATGAATCCTGGATCATATTCCAGTCTGTGCTAGCAAAACAGTCCTGTAGCGTAGCATCCACATCATCTGACCACTTCCGTATTGAGCAAGTCACTGCTACTTCCTGCTTTAGTTTTTGCTTATAATCAGGAGAATGGAATTATGGTCAGATTTGCCAAATGGAGAGTGGGGGAGAGATTTTGTATATGTGGAGTAAAGGTGGTCTAGAGTTTTTTTTTTTCATCTGATGGCACATGTAACATGCTGGTAAAAATTTGGCAAAACTGATTTAAGTTTATCTGCATTAAAGTTCCCTGCCACTAAGAGCGCCACTTCTGGATGAGCATTTTCTTGTTTGCTTATTGCCTTAAAGAGTTGGTTGAGTGCAGTCTTAGTGCCAGCATTGATCTGTTGTGGTAAATAGACAGCTACGAATAATATAGATGAGAACTCTCTTGGTAGATGGTGTGGTCTACAGCTTATCATAAGATACTCTACCTCTGGCGATCTATACCTCGAGACTTCTTGAATATTGGACATCGCGCACCAGCTGTTATTGACAAATAGACTCACACTCCCACCCCTCGTCTTACCAGACGTAACTTCTTCTCTGTTCTGCCGGTGCATGGAAAATCCCGCCTGCTCTATATTATCCGTGTCGTCGCCACGACTCGGTGAAACATAAGATATTACAGTTTTTAATGTCCCGTTGGTAGGATAATCGTAATCGTAGGTCATCAATTGTATTTTTCAATGATTGCATACTGCCAGTAGAACGGATGGCAGTGGGAGTTTACTCGTCCCCCTACGGATTCTCAGAAGGCAGCCAACCCTGCGCCCCCTTTTCCTCCGTCTTTTCGTCACGCAAATGACGGGGATTTGGGCTTGTTCCCAGGAAAGCAGTATATCCTTCTCGTCGAACTCGTTAAAGTAAAAAAACTTCTTCCAGTTCAAGGTGAGTAGTCGCTGTTCTGATGTCCAGAAGTTTTTTCCGGTCATAAGAGATGGTAGCAACAACTTTATGTGCAAAATAAATGTTTTAATAAGTTACAAACAATGCAAAAAAAATAACAAAATAGCACAGTTGGTTAGGAGCATGTAAAATGTCAGCCATCCTCTTTGGCGCCATCAGTCTCTGCCTACTCCTCAGCAGCTCTCTGAACGATCCTGGCAGTGTAGCAAGTACCCATTAAACCACCTGCTGCAGCAGCCTGGTGGACTTTATGGAGGAAGCCATGTCGCCTGCAGATTTCCACCCAGCCATTTCTTAGAGGTCACCCCTCAGTGAGCCCTGCTCTCACAAGCCTGGCCAGCAAGCTGGCAGAGGTCACCACTCTGGTCCCGATAAGTGGGTTGTGAAACAGTGGCTCCTCCATTATCCTTGCTCCTGGCCGTGAAACGTCTCTGTAAACAGATAGTCTTGTTCCACATCCAAAGCACAGTGAGGTAGAACGGAGTAATGGTTGACATATCGACCTGCTACAGATCCAACCGGAAGAAGTGCCTGTTGTTCCCATGGTCCCCTGCTCTCCCCAGAGAAAAATAGAGAGAGGTCAGGTTGACAGCTAATGAAGGAGTAAATAGTGACATCATCATGGCAAAGATGGAGCCTGACGCAGAGACCCCACATAAAAAATAAAATAATGGGGCAACGATGCCCCTGTTCCCATCTCATAGTGTTCATTGTATCTTTTGTGTATGATAAACCAATGAAGCTCTGTACCTTTGTGGTGCCTGTGCATTTAGTTTTAATACTTAATCATTCACTTTGTTTGCTATTAAAGCCTACATGTTATGTTATTTGCATCTGAATAGTGAAACTTAACATTTATGTATGGTTTTTTTTATACTATAAACATCTTACACAAATAAGTGAATGTTCCAAAAGTGTGAAAATTGCCCATTGTTATCTGAAGTTGAATTATGAATCATTCTGTGTCGAAAGCGAGGAGTGCATATGTGGTATCCATTCCATCACATTGACTCGATCTTGAATAGATCTACATCTCTCTCTAGTGGATTAAAATCGTAAATGCACTCTTGTATACGGTCAAAAATCCTATCTGTCTGATAAAGTACAATTTTAAAATGGCTATTTTAAAAAGGTTCACTAAGGATATTTAGGCCTACAGAAAAAAAATATCTAAACTGGAGATTATGTAAAGCACATAAAAATCTTTCCAGGTACCTCAACTCCACGATGATTTCATCCACGGATTTGAGCGCAGATTCCAGTTCTGGCTCCTTCGAGTCACTATGCAGTCGATACTTTAAAAATGCACATTTTGATTAACCTTTACCATGTACCTATGTCTGTCCACTGTTGTTACGTGACTTTCTTTGTTTGCCGAAATCCATACTGTTTAATAAATCCTTAATCAAATACAACCACCTGTTTCCTAATCAGCGCTAATACACGTGTCAATTGAATCTCAACAAGGAAACAGTCTGTGTTTGTATTTGATTACATTTTTATTATAAAGTAGGGATTTCAGCAAACGAAAGGCACGCAACAACAGAGAGCTAACATAGGTACACGTAAGGGTTTAAGAATTTACATTTTGAAGCATCAACAGTAGGGTGGGCATGTAGCCTAGTGGTTAGAGCGTTGGACTAGTAACTGAAAGGTTGTTGAATCGAATCCCTGAGCTGACAATGTAAAAACCTGTCATTCTGCCCCTGAACAAGGCAGCTAACCCACTGCTCCCTGGCAGGCCGTCATTGTAAATACGAAATTGTTCTTAACTGACTTGCCTAGAAAAATAAAGGTAAAAAATTATAATAATCATTAAAAAAAAAATTAACTGCATAGCGACTCAAAGGAGTCGGCTGTTAATTTCAAAAACTCAAGTCTGCGCCCAACTCTGTGGATGAAATCAGTGGAATGGGTTCCAGGGAAAGTTTCTATGCAAGAACTGCAACCACCTGACGAAACGGGAAGGGTCTGCGACTCAAGCAAACTCCGCAAGAAGAGTCATTCAGCAACGTGTGTTTACACTTCAAGAGTTAGAATGACCGATACCAAGAGGTAATTGATTTTATTGATGGATCATTTATTGATAGATAATTACCGGGTAGCCTATCATGTGTCCATGGTCTCTCTCCTGCCTCGTGTTGCTGTTATCCCAACATGTATACACTGAACGTCCCCATGGGTTTTACAATGACTATTGCGGACCAGGACAATAGTCACACGAGTGACTGATTCAGATGTGGTCAAGGCCATGATGATTTTATGTTAACATGTTTACTTATAAGCTGTAATATTTTTCATACTAAAAGGAATATGCCATTCCATTATGTGCATGCTTTTAAAAAACATTCATCTGGATCTGTTTCCAATAACATATCGAACAGAACTATATATTTTCTACTGATATTTCAAGTTGAATAAGTATACCTTATTCAAGGCTTTATTATTTTAAATACATTGTAATGTGTGTTTCATGGGCCATGCTTCCTGAACCAACCTACCTCTGCCCCTCCCTCAACTCTCCCCATACATGGCAGGCCAAATGCTCCATTCTAAAAATAGGGGATCTGTGCCTCAGTGGTCAGAAGTGGTCCTTCAGATTGGGTAGCACAACAGTGTAAAATGGCTGTAAGACACGTTTCATTCAATTCATGAATTGACTTTGTTTGACATGGAATTTGATCCCATCTAATATGAATTGGGATCTGATCCCTGGCTAATACATTTGCCTTTGATGTATTATCCCCCATTTTAAAAAATGTTATATTGGATCCCTTTTCAACCCCTCCATGTCCATGTCCACCGGCCACACATACACTTACCTTTTTATAGTTAGGGATGGAAATTTCAGGGTTTTTGGTGGTCTTCCTAAGCTAGGATTCAGACACGGCTAGGACATCCGGGTTGGCAGAGTGTGCTAAAGCAGTGAATAAAACAAACTTGGGGAGGAGGCTTCTAATGTTAACATGCATGAAACCAAGGCTTTTACAGTTACAGAAGTCAACAAATGAGAGCACCTGGGGAGTAGGAGTGGAGCTAGGCACTGCAGGGCCTGGATTAACCTCTACATAACCAGAGGAACAGAGGAGGAGTAGGATAAGGGTACGGCCAAAGGCTATCAGAACTGGTCGTCTAGTACGTTTGGAACAGAGAGTAAAAGGAGTAGGTTTCTGGGTGTGATAGAATAGATTCAAGGCATAATGTACAGACATGGTAGGTAGGATGTGAGTACATTGGAGGTAAACCTAGGCATTGAGTAATGATGAGAAAGATATTGTCTCTAGAGTTCTTTCAACCAGGTGATGTCACCGCATATGTGGGAGGTGGAACTAAATGGTTGGTTAAGACATATTGAGCAGGGCTAGAGGCTCTACAGTGAAATAAGACAGTAATCACTAACCAGGACAGTAATGGACAAGGCATATTGATATTAGGCAGAGGCATGCGTAGCCAAGTGATCATTGGGGTCCAGTGAGTGGTTGGGCTGGCTGGAGTCACGGCGATTCAGACAGCTAGCAGGCCGGGGCTAGCAAGCTAGCAGAAGGGCCTTGGAGGGATGTCGCGGTGGAGGAAAGTCTGTTTTAGCCTCCTCGTGCGGTGACATCGATAGACCAGTCGTGATGGATTATTAGGGTTCCGAGTAGCGGAGGGGTCCATGTCCAATTGGCAAAATAGGTATAGTGGCCCAAGAAATTTGCCAGTGGATCTATTCAGCTAACAGTCCAATATTCTCTAGACAGCTAGCGGGCCGCGGCTAGCAGATGGACATTCAGGGGACGTCGCGACGTAGAGGCCAGTTGAGTACCCCCTTGAGCTGGACTACGTTGGTAGTCCAGTCGTGAAGGATCAGCAGAGTTCCGTGCCCCGTACCGGCAGTAGAAGGGGTCCGGGGATTGTAGCCCAGGAGTGGCTGATGGGCCTCTTCAGCTAGCCGGGAGAATGGGCCTAGCATGGGCTAGCTCCAGGCTAATTGGTGCTTGCTTCGGGACATATGTTAGCCAGGAGTAGTCACTCGGATTGCAGCTAGCTAGCTGCGATGTTCCAGGTGAAAAGGTTCAGAGCTTGCGGTAGGAATCCAGGGATATGGAGAGAAAATAGGTCCGGTATGCTCTGGTTTGAGTCGCGTTGCACAAACTGGCGAGAGCTTTCCGAGCTAAAGGTTAGTTGATGACCGCTAGCAGTGGTTAGCTTACTACTAGCTAGTAGCTAGTGAGCTGGCTAGCTTCTGTTGGGGGATTCCGGTTCCGAGGTAAATAAAAATACTTTAGAAAAAACAGATCCACACCACATTGGGTGAGGCGGGTTGCAGGAGAGTATTTTAAAGTTGAGGTTTAGAAAAATATAAAAAGATATACGAAGAAAAATATCTAAAAAGATATATACACATGGGACACGGCAAGACAAAGGACGAAGACGTCTGACTGCTACGCCATCTTGGAGAGACTTACAACAAGACTGAAAGGAAATGTCTTTTGGAGAATTTCAACCTTGGAGATCTTTTTCAATATTTGAGGACATCAATTTGACAAGTTTTAACAGCAAAACATAATTTCCAAAAGTTTTCAACCACTTGTTAACATGATATAACATGACTTTTGAGGCAATTTCTACCATAAAACTACTAAAGGACAGAATGGCGGTATAATTTGGAGAATTTCAACCATGAGGGATCTTTTTCAATAGTAGTTGACACGATTTTGTGTATTTTACTCACAAAATATCCTTTTAGTCAGTTTTCCGCCATTGGTGATTAACATGATATAATATGACTTTTGAGGCAAGTTCTACCATAACACCACTAAAGGGAAGTGATTGCATGTTAAATGGTAAAGATAATTTATAACTTTTGTTTAAAAAAAGTTACCTTCGTACAGACAAACATTTTCAGTCATTGTTGCCTGCCCCTTAGGATTTTACTGCCTTCTGCTTAATTGCAGTCTCAAAACATTTTCTGTGGGCTGCCTTTGCAAACATACAGTATATGCATTGGCCTATATGCTATACTTTTTCCATATGTAACACCATAAAAAATGTGCCTCTAGATTTGTATTTATTTATATCATAGTTTACATGATATTATTGTAATAGTATTACCCATATTTTCATTATTATGATCCTCTTCATTCAGTTTGATGGCAGTGTCGTGTCTTTGGCTCTGCCGGATTAAGTGATATAACATGCTATTCTATAAAATCCTTTCTCTGTAATTAATATTACCTGATTGAGCTAATCATGTAAATGTAATTAACTAGAAAGTCGGGGCACCACAAAATAATATTTATAGAGCTGTTATCTTCCGAATAAACTCTTAAAGACCTAGTAATATTTT
The DNA here is from genome assembly GCF_045679555.1 of Salvelinus alpinus. Taxonomy (NCBI): domain Eukaryota; kingdom Metazoa; phylum Chordata; class Actinopteri; order Salmoniformes; family Salmonidae; genus Salvelinus; species Salvelinus alpinus. The sequence continues at coordinate 4,095,711 of NC_092102.1, forward strand.
ACATCAGTAGCAGTCAATATTAATCGTCACCTTATTTCAGTCTCATCTGAAAGTTGTAAATTCTTGGTTATCTTCACGAACCCTGGCTAACAAGTTGAATCAGCAATACAAAATTGGGTTTAATTATTTATTTACTAAATGCCTAACTAATCACACAGAATTACATATACACAGAATGAATCACCTTGATTACAAATTATGTCATAAATGAAAACGTCCCTAGCGGACGGAGCAGATATGACAGCTGGTTACACAAAGGAAAATGGGTTGGGTTTGAGTGAAAGAGCGGGAAGACTGAAGAACAAAGGGAGAAGCGATGTCTCTATCGGGCCGTAGGCAGCTACTCTATCGTAAATACAGAATCTTATGCATTCTACATTACCGCCCATTTGGAAAAGGAAAATGCAATAAATATTTACTCTGAGCTGCGCTTCGGTAGGTTGGTGGTAGATGGAAGGCCGTGTTGCCCAACAGAGTCCTTTGAAGAAAGTCTCTGCTGGTAAATTGGATACATTGTAGTAACGTCGTTTTGTGGTAGACGGGATACTCTGTCTGTTCTTCCCTAGACCACGTTTGCAGCTGCTGTTGCTAACTCAACGGCTAGGAGGTATCACTTCTGTAGTGAATAAGAGTTCAAAGTTCATACCATTTGCAACCAAAGCTCACGCTGAGGTTGGCTTAGTTCTGTAGTTATTATCTGAACCATTCTGACATCGGATCGTCGTCCTAATGTACCCAGAACAGCAAGTTATTTGCCCTTTTAACGCAGAGGCTGCAGACCTCGCGTACTTGGAACAGGAGGTTACATTTTCGTCAAGGCTTTATATAGTGGAGGGAGAAGGGTGTGTCTTCATAGTTTTATCACCCATGTCTCTTCACAGGGGCGGGCCACTGATTGAGCAGAGCCCTAACCTTATGAAAACCCAAATCTCTCATTTGGAAGTTAAAATTACATTTCATCTTTTCACCAATAATTTTATATTCAAACATTTAAATTGCCCAACAATTCCATGTGAATCTGATAACTCTGTGTAGAATTTCCACTGTAGAGTTTATGTCATCCTGTCATTGATGAGAATGTCTCAGATGACAACCGAACTGACACCATATTCATTAAGTACCAACCCATATGTTAAACTGGTCGGATTACCAAAACATGGTTCATTTCCCCCCACCTTCTGATGTTCCCAGAATCTCTATGTTAACCAAGGGATTTTCAAATGTCACATCAGTAGGGTAGAGAGAGGAAAAAGGGGGGGAGAGGTATTTATGACTGTCATAAACCTACCCCCAGGCCAACGTCATGACAGCAGCAAGACGAACACTGACTGGCATTTACGCAGTGGTGTAAAGAGCTTAAGTAAATTACTTTAATGTACTACTTAAGTTGTTTTTGGGGGGTATCTACACTTTACTATTTATATTTATGGCATCTTTTACTCCACTACATTCCTAAATAAAATAATGTCAATTTTACTCCATACATTTTGAGACCCAAAAGTACTTGTTGCATTTCAAATGCTTAGCAGGACAGGAAAATGGTCCAATTCACGCACTTATCAATATTACCTTCCTGGTCATCCCTACTGCCTCTGATCTGGCAGACTCACTAAACAAATGCTTTGTAGTCCGAGTATTGAAGTGTGCCCCTGGCTATCCGTAAAATTTTAAACAAGAAAACCGTGCTGTTTGGTTTGCTTAATGTAGGGAATGTGAAATGATTTATACTTTTACTTTTGATACTTAAATAAAAGTAAAGATAATTGAGTCCTTTTTTCCTGCTGCGTAGTTTAAGTTGATGATAAAAGATAGAAAAGGTACTGCTTGCATAATGCATTGTTGAATTCTCCATTAGGTACTATTTGTTGTTGAACTTGCCTGCTAGGCACTTCAGTCAACTAGATGTCGCCATATACACAAAGACATGAATAAAACAATGTAGTAGGCCTGATGTGCATGACAATGTGGCTGGCAAACATAAATCACGCTGTAATATCCCTAGAACCTCAGGAGCATTACCAAAGTACTTTAGAAGGCAAGCAACACCCTGCACAGCTCAACCAGGGCGATCTACCTCCACTGCTGGTGGAGGGAAGGACATTGTTACTGTTGGTGAGCATGTATCAACTATGGTGACATTTTGCTAATAGATCTCATCACAGTAATATCAATTGCAATATCTATTCAAATGCTCTGATTTGAAAATGCAAGTGTTTCCCAAGAGTATATGCTGCAATGTGACACTTCTGTTCAACAATGTACTATTATACCATGGGATAAAGAATGAGATATGTATTGCTCATTAAAAGGTAGGTAACAAGAGAAACTTGAAAGACAATTGTTACTGGACACTTGTTGATTTCTAATATTGATGAGACGACACTCAGACGACACTCAGTTGTTTCTTTAATATCTCCCTTACAGGTCGGCACCATCATCATGACAGAGAAAAGATGTCCCCCCTGTCGGAGGAAGGAGGACATTGAAGCCACCAGTCCAAAGAATTACCACATTGAACATGAAATTGTCAAAGGAGCCTGAAAAGGAATAAGTCATCTTAAGGCCAGGATATCATCATATCTACAGTCAACAGAACAGATGACATTGTTAGTGGTTGTCGCTTTTTGGAAAATGTCAAGAGGGTAATGCTTAATGTGGTGGTTCTTCAGAGACCTAGGTTGTCAGCATCCTCGAAGACAAACGCCAGTCTAAAGCAGAGATTGTAATAAATATTATGTATGGGTACTTAAAAAGGCATTTTTCAACGACCCAAAGTTGACACACACAAAGAAACCAAAACTTGAACAAGGTGAAGGTGGTCAAGCTTAAATGGGAAAAGGGTGATGTGTCAGTGTATGAGTGAGTGAGCAGGGGTGTTTGCAGTCCTTAGATCCAACCCACTGGATCAAATCAAAGTTTTTTTTAAATATAGAGCAACGCTGGAGAAGGCCCAGTCACCAAAGCTCTCTAGTGTGGACCTAGGAGCGACAAGGTGGCCTGCTGTGGCAGAACGGAGTGAGTGTGGAAGTTGGTAGCCAAGACAAAGGTCAGAGAGCTAAGGAGGGGGATGGTGGTGAAGAGCATTGTAGGTCAGGAGGAGGATCTTGTAATCAATATGTTGGGAGACAGGGAGCCAAAGGGTTTGATCTAAGGACTGCAATCTCCTTGGCCAGGATGGTAGTTGCTGCTGTGTCACTGCTAGGCAAAGTTCAGTGGGATCTACAACGCTTACTCTGTGGAAACACACAAAATAGGTTTTATGGACAAATAGCATGACTTTGGTTTATATATACAGTTGAAGTCGGAAGATTACATACACCTGAGCCAAATACATTTAAACACTGAAAAACTATTCGACATTTAATCCTAGTAAAAATTCCCTCTTAGGTCAGTTGGCATCACCACTTTATTTTAAGAATGTGAAATGTCAGAATAATAGTAGAGAATGATTTTATTTCCGCTTTTATTTCTTTCATCACATTCCCAGTGGGTCAGAAGTTAACATACACTCAATTAGTATTTGGTAGATTTGCCTTTAAATTGTTTAACTTGGGTCAAATGTTTTCTGTAGCCTTCCACAAGCTTCCCACAATAAGTTGGGTGAATTTTGGCCCATTCCTCCTGACAGAGCTGGTGTAACTGAGTCAGGCCTCCTTGCTCGCACACGCTTTTTCAGATCTGCCCCTGAGGTCAGGGCTTTGTGATGGCCACTCCAATACATTGACTTTGTTGTCCTTAAGCCATTTTGCCAGAACTTTGGAAGTATGCTTGGGGTCATTGTCCATTTGGAAGACCCATTTGTGACCAAGCTTTAACTTCCTGACTGATGTCTTGAGATGTTGCTTCAATATATCCACATAATTTTCCTCCCTCATGATGCATTCTATTTTGTGAAGTGCACAAGTCCCTCCTGCAGCAAAGCCCCCCACAACATGATGCTGCCACCCCCGTGCTTCACGGTTGGGATGGTGTTCTTCGGCTTGCAAGCCTCCCCCTTTTTCCTCCAAACATAACGATGGTCATTATGGCCAAAGAGTTCTATTTTTGTTTCATCAGACCAGAGGACATTTCTCCAAAAAGTACCATATTTGTTCACATGTGCAGTTGCAAACCGTAGTCTGGCTTTTTTTATGGCGGTTTTGGAGCAGTGGCTTCTTCCTTGCTGAGCGGCCTTTCAGGTTATGTCGATATAGGACTCGTTTAACTGTGGATATAGATAATTTTGTACCTGTTTCCTCCAGCATCTCCACAAGGTCCTTTGCTGTTGTTCTGGGATTGATTTGCACTTTTCGCACCAAAGTACGTCCATCTCTAGGGGATAGAACGCGTCTCCTTCCTGAGCGGTAAGATGGCTGCGTGGTCCCATGGTGTTTATACTTGCGTACTATTGTTTGTGCAGATGAATGTAGTACCTACAGGCGTTTGGAAATTGCTCCCAAGGATGAACCAGACTTGGAGGACAAAATTTTTTTTCTGAGGTCTTGGCTGATTTGTTTTGATTTTCCCATGATGTCAAGCAAAGAGGCACTGAGTTTGAAAGTGAGCCTTGAAATACATCCACAAGTACACCTCCAATTGACTCAAATGATGTCAATTACCCTATCAGAAGCATCTAAAGCCATGACATAATATTCTGGAATTTTCCAAGCTGTTTAATGGCACAGTCAACTTAGTGTATGTAAACTTCTGACCTACTGGAATTGTGATACAGTGAATTATAAGTGAAATAATCTGTTTGTTAACAATTGTTGGAAAAATTACTTGTATCATGCACAAAGTAGAGGTCCTAACCGACTTGCCAAAACTATAGTTTAACAAGAAATTTGTGGAGTGGTTGAAAAACTAGTTTTAATGACTCCAATCTAAGTGTATGTAAACTTCCGATTTCAACTATATATATATTAGGGCAGGCCAACATTTAATAGATCAAGATTTCTAAAAGCAGAGAGAACCTTTTTCCTACCTATGAGATAAACATGATAGTTTTCAAATAAACTCAACAAAAAAAAGAAACGTCCCTTTTTCAGGACCCTGTCTTTCAAAGATAATTCGTAAAAATTTCAAATAACTTCACAGATCTTCATTGTATAGGGTTTCCCACGCTTGTTCAATGAACCATAAATAATGAACATGCACCTGTGGAACGGTCGTTAAGACACTGGGCAATTAGACAATTAAAATCACAGTTATGAAAACTTAGGACACTAAAGAGGCCTTTCTACTGACTCTGAAAAACACCAAAAGAAAGATGCCCAGGGTCCCTGCTCATCTGCGTGAACGTGCCTTAGGCATACTCCAAGGAGGCATGAGGACTGCAGATGTGGCCAGGGCAATAAATTGCAATGTCCGTACTGTGAGACGCCTAAGACAGTGCTACAGGGAGACAGGATGGACAGCTGATCGTCCTCGCAGTAGCAGACCACGTGTAACAACACCTGCACAAGATCGGTACATCCGAACATCACACCTGCGGGACAGGTACAGGATGGCAACAAGAACTGCCCGAGTTACACCAGGAATGCACAATCCCACCATCAGTGCTCAGACTGTCCACAATAGGCTGAGAGAGGATGGACCGAGGTCTCGTAGGCCTGTTGTGATGTCTGGCGAGGTCCTGCCTTACCGGCAACAACGTCGCCTATGGACACAAACCCACCGTCACTGGACCAGACAGAACTTGCAAAAAATGCTCTTCTGTGATGAGTCACAGTTTTGTCTCACGAGGGGTGGTGGTCGGATTCACGTTTATCGAAGAAATTAGCGTTACACCGAGGCCTGTACTCTGGAGCGGGATCGATTTGGAGGTGGAGGGTCCGTCATGGTCTGGGGCGGTGTGTCATAGCATCATCGGACAGCCTGCAATGACAACAAGTTCAGTCTCATCACTGTGCATTACAGGGAAGACATCCTCCTCCCTCATGTGGCACCCTTCCTGCAGGCTCAGCCTGACATGACCCTCCAGCATGACAGTGCCACCAGCCATACTGCTCGTTCTGTTCGTGATTTCCTGCAAGTCAGGAATGTCAGTGTTCTGCCATGGCCAGCGAAGAGCCTGGATCTCAATCTCATTGAGCACGTCTGGAACCTGGAGGGTGAGGGCTAGGGCCATTACCCCCAGAAATGTCCGGGAACTTGCAGGTGCCTTGGTGGAAGAGTGGGGTAACATCTCACATCAAGAACTGGCAAATATGGTGCAGTCCATGAGGAGGAGATGCATTGCAGTACTTAACCTCTCTTGGGTAGGGGGCAGTATTTTCACGTCCGGATGGCACACTCATCTAGACCATACGAGAAGCCCTTAAGCCCAAGTGTGTCGAGCCGTCACTTATGGTTTTCTGGCAGATGGGAATGTCACTGTGGGACTGTACAAGGACACAACCATGTGCAGCCTAGTTACCAATGGGGAGGGGTTGAAGGCAACTATATTTGAAGATGACCGCCCTACGTTGGAGGGAAAAAGCTATACAATTAGCCGATACATCAGGATGGACCAGGGCACCATCCTTATGAAGAAAGAAACTGAGGTGTTTCCTGGTAAGTCTTAAGTCAAAGATGCTTGTATAAAGTCACATTATGCCATGACAAAGGTGCTGTGTTAACATCTAGCATCCCTTTTCCCACCTCCTGTCAATGAAAGAATGCCCTTGACATGTTTGTTTTGTTAGAGCACCCATTGCAATGTTCCAATAATGGTGTAACTATAGCAATCACATTTTCTCGGTTCAGAGCCATTAACCTCCAGGTGGAGGAGAGGGCCCGGTCAGTGGTCCAACCCATTTCTAGGACTGTGGCCATTGGCCTACATCTGGAAGAGGTTGGCCACAGTGACTTTATAACCTTGAAGGGGACCATTGTTAAAACCTGTTGAGGACAGAGGGCGCTGTTTTCACTTTGGGGGAAAATCGTGCCCAATTTAAACGGCCTCGTACTCAATTCTTACTCGTACAATATGCATATTATTATTACTATTGGATAGAAAACATTCTCTCGTTTCTAAAACCGTTTGAATTTTGTCTGTGAGTAAAACAGAACTCATTTGGCAGCACACTTTCTGACCAGGAAGTGGAAAGTCTGAAATCGATGCTCTGTTCAAGGGCCTGCCTATAAATGGGCATGATACGTATGAGTATACATGCACGTCATACACCTTCCCCTAGATGTCAAGAGGAAGTGAGAGAAGAAATGAAGTGTTTATCTTGGTCTGAGGTGGAATAAATCCTCTTGGCACGACGAGTCATCCATTTCCTGTTTTCTGGAAAGCGCGAAGATGGACCTGGAATTGCTTTCTGAAAAGCAGTCGTTATAGGCGACTACTATCTCCGGCTTTGATTTTATTTGATACATGTCACAATATCATCGTAAAGTATGTTTTTTCAATATAGTTTTATTAGATTATTGAAATTTATTCGGGACGTTAGGCGTGTTGCGTTGTGTGACTTTGTTCAGGAAGGAGAGCTTCGCGCCACTTGGCCAGTGTGCTTGCTAATTCAAGAGGGAAAAATCCAAACAACGACTGTTCTGGACAAAGGACCCCTTGTACAACATTCTGATGGAAGATCACCAAAAGTAGGACCCATTTTGTGATGCTATTTCATATATCTGTCGAACTGTGTACTAGTAGTTTTGCGCCCAGGTTTTGGCCACTCTCTCGCTATAACATAAGCCTTATGTCGTAATGAAGATATTTTTTGAATTCTAACACTGCTATTGCATTAAGAACTAGTGTATCTATCATTTCCTATACAACATGTATTTTTTTGTAATGTTTATGAATAGCTATTTGGTCAGAATAGGTGAGAGTCTAATAGAAATATCCGCACATTCTGGGAAAAAGATGCTACGTTAGCACAGTGTATAACCACTGATTTCAGCTCTAAATATGCCAATTTTCGAACAAAACATAAGTGTATGTATAACCTGATGTTATAGGACTGTCATCTGAGGAAGGTTTATGAAGGTTAGTGAAAATTAATATCTTTTGCTGGTTTATTCGCTAACGCTAACGTGCCTATTGCTATCGCTAACGTGCCTTGATGAATGAATGCGGTTGTGTGGTAGGCTATTGTAGTAAGCTAATATAATGCTATATTGTGTTTTCGCTGTAAAACACTTAAAAAAATCGGAAATATTGGCTGGATTCACAAGATGTTTGTTTTTAATTTGCTGTACACCATGTATTTTTCAGAAATGTTTTATGATGAGTATTTAGGTATTTCACGTTGGTCTCTATAATTACTCTGGCTGCTTCGGTGCTATTTCTGACGGTAGCTGTGATGGTAGCAGCAATGTAAAACTGATTTATACCTCAAATATGCACATTTTTCGAACAAAACATAGATTTATTGTGTAACATGTTATAGGACTGTCATCTGATGAAGTTGTTTCTTGGTTAGTTTGGTTGGTTCTTGGTTAGTTTGGTTGGTTTCGTGCATGCTACCTGTGCTGTGAAAAATGTCTGTCCTTTTTTGTATTTGGTGGTGAGCTAACATAAATATATGTGGTGTTTTCGCTGTAAAACATTTTAAAAATCGGACATGTTGACTGGATTCACAAGATGTGTATCTTTCATTTGCTGTAATGGACTTGTTAATGTGTGAAAGTTAAATATTTCTAAAAAATATTTTTTGAATTTCGCGCTCTGCCTTTTCAGTGGAATGTGGGAGGAGTTCCGCTAGCGGAACGCCGGGGCTAGAAAGGTAGGAAACAAGATAATGGGCGGATTCGAATATTCTATTCTGGACATCGAGCTATGGCCCGTCACACCATCGGGCAAAAGCGGGGAGGGAGGAATGTCCTTCTCAAATCGAACAGTAATCTGCGCCCATCAGCCATGTTGTCAACAAGGCGGCATGGTACATCGTCCAGAAACAACCTTCTCTATAAAATAAACGTTTGCAATTTTCAAACTCGTTTTCATTAGGAAGGCAGACAAATTGTTTATCAAAAAGCAATCACTTTAAAATGTACACAAATACAGAATGAATCCTACTTAATTACCTCACTTTTGTTTTGAGCCAACTTCTCCATGGGCTTTGAACGTGCACCTGGCTCACAAATGCAATCAACTTTCAGCCAGTGCAAAACACGCCCGCGGGCCAGATTAATCAAATCCCAACAAACTTGAAAGACAATCATTACTGGAAACCGTGTTGATTTCTAACATTGTGTGATGAGACATTCTTTTCGTTTTTTTTCTTTAACATCTCCCCACATGCTACCTCTCTCTCCCTCTATTTCTCATTTACAGGCCTGCAGTATTAAAGAATGGCGTGCCTCTGAAGGAGCTGACCCTCTCATGCAGTGATGACCATGCGAATGTGGGCCTGGGTAGGGAGGCTGTAAGAGCTCGGTCTTGGTCAGGTGGTAATGATCACCCATCTCAAGGTTAGAGACAAGAAATAGTATGAGGTGAAGGCCTCATCCACTAACTACACGACAATAATGGTATGTAATCAAAACAAGTAGGCCTACTGTTCACTACAATTTCCAAAAACAAACTACTGTATGTCTCTGAAAACAATAATTGCCAAACCAGTACTGTTATCATTCTTTACAGCACTGCACAGAAGAGAAGCAGGAAATGTTCCTTGAAGACAGTATCGGGGTGCAGGCCGGGGCATTGAAAATAATCTACCTCGCAGGGGAGTCTAAATCGATCCCTGCGGGGGTTTGGAATGGTGATGCGGAGCACGTTTGTTTAAGGGCAAAGGGCGGGACCCAGATGCAGACATGGGAGGCAGACGGTTCGAGATACCAGGGTGGCGTCCATGAACCTCATCTGACCCCCCCGAAGAGACTTAGACTGGTCTCCCACAGCAAGATCACATAAAAAGGAGTTTGGGTAATTAGAGGATTCCCAGTCAGGCTCACCAGTGTACTTGTACCTACTAAGGATTCAGGTCTCTTCACTGGGCAGGTGGCTATGTAATGCCCTACAGCACCACAATACAGACAACTATTGGAGCTTAGCCTGCGTGACCGTTCCCTAGGCGATAATCTAGCTCTTCCCAGTTGAATAGGTTTCCAGTGTATCTGACTCACCCGTCGTCGATGATTCTCTAAGGAGCTCGGGTGGCCTCGGATCCTCTCGAGAAAATAGCATTCGGGGACTTCCGGATTCCTTCGGAGGTATGCGAGCCGCAGCGGATGGACGAGTGTGACCTAGGCCAGACTTCCTCTCACTCCTGCATTCCGATAGACATCTATCAATCCTAATGGTTAGGGCGATGAGGGAATCGAGGTCCACCGGTAACTCCTGAGCAGCTAGCTCATCTTTTATCACCTCTGATAATCCGTGAAGGTATCAAATAGGGACTGCGGATTCCAGGCACTCTCGGTGGCCAACGTGGGAAAGTCTACAGAGTAGTCTGCCACACTACGGGAGTCTTGACGTAATTCAAGTAGTTTTCGGGCCTCCTCTCTCCCGGATACCGGAGAATCGAAAACATTCCTCACCTCTGCCATGAAGTCTTCCAGATCACGACAAATAGCGGATTGTTGCTCCCAAACTGCCGTAGCCCAGGAGAGCGCCCTTCCCGACATTAGCATAATAATATACGCCATCGTCGACCGATCCAAAGGGAACGAGGATGGCTGCAGCTCAAAACTGAGGGAGCACAGAAAGAAAACCCCAGCAGGTTCCTGGATCCACAGAATATCGCTCCGGAGGTGTTAGGCAGGGTTCTCGGGGAGCCGGGGTAGGCTGTACAAACCCACCACTAATAGTAAAAAGGTTACTGGGTGGTTGGGGGGAGGGTCTCAGAGGTGGCGGGCTGCCTATGAGCTAACTCCCAGATTTGCTCCAAAATAACCTTGAACCCTTGGTCGTGGCGTTCCGTCAGGGAAGGAAGCCCTTCCAAAAGGTCCAGTAGTAGCTCCTCATGCCTCCCAGTGGTGGCTCACTGCAGGGAGACAGCGTGGCGGAGCTGGTCCAAGTCTGCTCTGTCTGCCATGGCCAGTTCGTACTATAAGGGCACAGGGCGAGACCCAAATGCAGATCCAGGAGGCAGATGGTTTGAGTCTCACATATTTATTATAATCCAAGGGGCAGGCAAGAGAATAGTCGTGGACATGCAAAAGATCATAAACAAGGTCAGAGTCCAGGAGGTACAGAGTGGCAGGCAGGCTCGAGGTCAGGGCAGGCAGTATGGTCGGGGCAGGCATGTTGAGAGTCAAGGCAGGCAAGGGTCAAAACCGGGAGGACTAGCAAAAAGAGATCAGAAAAACCCCTCTGGTTGACTTGACAAGACGAACTGGCAACAGACAAACAGGGAACACCGGAATAAATACCCAGGGACTAATGTGGAAAACGGGTGACACCTGGAGGTGGGTGGAGACAGTCACAGAGACAGGTGAAACAGATCAGGGCGTGACAGTTAGAGGAGCTGCCGTTCCCTGTTACCCTGCACAAAAGGGGAGAAGTCAGGGTTGAGGGCCTGCCGGGTGTCCCAAGAGAAGAGTATCATTTCAACAGCAAACATCACTTTGACTTGGTTGTTAGTGGACCAATCTTTGCAACTATTTATTTAATTTAGGTCTCTGAATATTGTGAATATACTTTGAATAATCTCTTACCTTTCTTCACTTCTTTTTCCTCTTCCAGATGATGGAGATAGGATAGGATCAGGGGTGTAGTGCAGCCGTCTCGCAAGATCACTTAATGATTCATTAGTATTCTGCATACCAGCCTGGATAAAATATCCTACTTTATGTTACTCTTACACTACACCATTGGATAGGATGCAGTTTAAAGTTAGTTTTTATTATTTTTGTAATTTCCATTACATCATTGATGTTGACTGCCAAAATTGTTACTGTTCGATTTGTTTGAAAACAAATAATTTCCCAGAAAGCGTATTGCATTTATCCAATCGTGCTGCTCATTCATGATATTATTTTAATAAACTTGTGTAGTCATGATATACAGTAGGGAGAATTTATTCTCCCAGATCATCCTATACTTATGACAACCATACTCTCTTCCTAATAAGGGGTTTCCATAATAGATTGTGCGACATGGCTCCCATTCTACACGCACACAGTTATGTGGTTGCGGTCAGAAGTTATGTGGTTGAGGTCAGGAGTTGTGTGGATGTAGACAGAAGTTGTGCGGTTGAAGTCAGAAGTTGTCGTTCAGTAGTTATGTGGTATGTAATTGTGTGGTTGTGGTCACTAGATGTGGTAAGCAGTTGTGTGGTTGAGGTGTGCAATTGTGCGGTTGTGTTCAGAAGTTGTGCGGTTGAGGTCAGAAGTTGTGTATTGCTGTCAGAAGTTGTGCGGTTGCGGTATGTGTGGTTGTAGAAACTAGATATGGTCAGAAGTTGTGCGTTTGACGTCAAAAGTTATGTGGTTGTAGTGACTCTCTTCTCTCCTCATTATTTTGGCCCTCAGTGTCAGTGAGTATCCTAGCAATGGTTCCATTTTGGAATCTCAGTATTCACACAGACAGCTGTTGTTAGAAGAGAGCACCGATTTGAGTAGCAGAGAAGTAGACTAAGCTGGTAAGCCTTTAATGTTTTGTCTAAGTGGTTGCAAAGTGGAATTATTAGCTGATTTGTGTCAAAAGTTGCATGATTTCACTTACAGAGAATGTCAGTTGCAAGTGATGATAATAATTCTATCCTCCTGATTCCTGTTTACAAGCAAAAACTAAAGCAGGAAGTACCAGTGACTCGCTCAATACGGAAGTGGTCAGATGACGCGGATGCTACACTACAGGACTGTTTTGCTAACACAGACTGGAATGTGTTCCGGGATTCATCCAATGGGCATTGAGGAATACACCACCTCAGTCATCAGACTTCATCAATAAGTGCATCGATGACATCGTCCCCACAGTGACTATACGTACTGTCGTGTCTTTGGCATCATTAAAAGTGAAGACTTATTTTATCAAATCAATTCTCTGTAATTATTATTACGTGATTAAACTAATCATGTATATGTAATTAACTAGGAAGTCGGGGCACCACAGAAAATCTTCAGATTACAAAGTTATAATTTTCCGATATAACTCTTCAGATATTTTAATATCTGATCAATTAGTCTTCTATTAAAGGGAATGCGATTCTCTCACATTAAAGGTTTAACATCACATTACATCATTTCACAAATAGTTTCATCTTTAATCATTCATTTTATACAAGAATAAGATGCAAACCTCATAACTGAGGCACCTGTATAAACAGAGTTATGGTAATGTGGCTGTATTGTCTTTCATGAGGTCACAAACATGAAACAAAACGGACCGGGTCGTAGCTGGCTTCTCCACAGACCTTTTACACATTCTCCAAAACATGGATATTGTTCAGTTCTCAAATGATGGGATGTAGTAGAATTTGGCGGGAGTTCCTTTGTTCTACTGTCAAACTCTCTGCATGAAAAGGGGGAGAGAGTCTCTGCCAGGAATTTACGACCTGCGATAACAGAACCTGGCTGTAGGAGAGAGTGAGAGAGGGGGAAGCCATGATCTATACCCAGAAAAGGCCACGTCATGACAGTACATATCCCAACCAGAAGCCATGGATTACAGGCAACATCCGCATCGAGCTAAAAGCTAGAGCTGCGGCTTTCAAGGAGCGGGAGACTAATCCGGACGCTTATAAGAAATCCCACTATGCCCTCCGACGAACCATCAAACAAGCAAAGCGTCAATACAGGATTAAGATGGAATCCGACTACAATGGCTCTGACGCTCGTCGGATGTGGCAGGGCTTGACAACTATTACGGACTACAAAGGCAAACCCAGACGCGAGCTGCCCAGTGACGCGAGCCTACCAGACGAGCTAAATGCCTTTTATGCTCGCTTCGAGGCAAGCAACACTGAAGCATGCATGAGAGCACCAGCTGTTCTGGATGACAGTGTGATAACGCTCTCTGTAGCCGATGTGAACAAAACCTTTAAACAGGTCAACATTCACAAAGCTTCGGGGCCAGATGGATTACCAGGACGTGTACTCAAAGCATGTGCGGACCAACTGGCAAGTGTCTTCACTGACATTTTCAACCTCTCCATGACCGAGTCTGTAATACCTACATGTTCCAAGCAGGTAACCTGCCTAAATGATTACCGCCCCGTGGCACTCACATCAGTAGCCATGAAGTGCTTTGAAAGGCTGGTCATGGCCCACATCACAGCATCCTCCCGGACACACTAGACCCATTCCAATTTGCATTCCGCCCCAACAGATCCACAGATGACGCAATCTCAATCGCACTCCACACTGCCCTTTCTCACCTAGACAAAAGGAACACCTATGTGAGAATGCTGTTCATTGACTACAGCTCATGCAATAATCTGAGTACAGCGCTCAGAGTCCAACACAACCCAAACAGATATCCGCCATGTTGTGTAGTCAACAGAAGTCAGAAATAGCATTATAAATATTCACTTACCTTTGATGATCTTCATCAGAATGCACTCCCAGGAATCACAGTTCCACAATAAATGTTTGTTTTGTTCGATAATGTCCATAATTTTTGTCCAAATTCCTCCTTGTTGTTCACGCGTTCAGTACACAATCTAAACTCACGACGAGCGTGCAAGTCCAGCGGAAAGTACAGACAAAAGGTTATATTACAATCCGTAGAAACATGTCAAACAAGTATAGAATCAATCTTAAGGACGTTTAACATAAATCTTCAATAATGTTCCAACCGGAGAATTCCATTGTCTTCAGAAATGCAATGGAACTCAAGCTAACTCTCACATGAACGCGCATGGTCAGCTCATGGCAGACCTTACTCAATCCCCTCTCATTCGCCCCCACTTCACAGTAGAAGCATCAAACAAGGTTCTAAAGACTGTTAACATCTAGTGGATCCTTAGGAAGTGCAACACGACCCCATTTCCACTGTATCTTGGATAAGCAAAGAGTTGAAAAACTAAAAACCTCAGATTTCCCACTTCCTGGTTGGATTTTTTCTCAGGTTTTTGCCTGCCATATGAGTTCTGTTATAGTCACAGACATCATTCAAACAGTTGTAGAAACTTCAGAGTGTTTTCTATCCAAATCTACTAATTATATGCATATTCTAGCTTTTATGGCTGAGTAGCAGGCAGTTTAATTTGGGCACGCTTTTCATTCAAAATTCCCAATGCTGCCCCCTACCCTAGTTGTCACAGCCGTCAAAAGAAGGAGACCAAGGCGCCGCGTGGTATGCGTACATTCTATTTAATTAAACGAATGAACACTGAACAAAACGAACAAAATAACAAAACGAACCGTGAACCTATACAAATGAGTGCAGACAGGCAACTACACATAGACAAGAACCCACAAAACCAAAAGGGAAAATGGCAACCTAAATATGATCCCCAATCAGAGACAACGATAAACAGCTGCCTCTGATTGGGAAACAATTCAGGCCACCATAGACTTATATATACCTAGACGTGCAAACCCCTAGATATACAAAACCCTAGACAAGACAGACAGAACAAGCATACCCACCCTAGTCACACCCTGACCTAACCAAAATAACAAAGAAAACATAGATAACTAAGGTCAGGGCGTAACACTAGTGAAGTTAAACCAGCCCCACTCATCTCTTTAAAGATTCACATGTGAGGTCATGTGCTAAACAGTGAGTAGTGTAGTAAAGATTAAGACGAAAAGTGGTAGTAGCCTACAATAAGGAAAAATTCTAGGTAAACAGTGTGTCCTGATAAAGATATTTTATAAATATTAGACGATGCTTACCCAGGCACCATTGTCCAAATTGATGGCTCATGTGAAAGAAATGCTATAACCCCCGGCCACATCTGGTGGTTGAAAAAGTACTAAATTGTCATACTTGAGTAAATGTAAAGATAGCTTAATAGAAAATGACTGAAGGGAAAGTATAAAAGTATTTGGTTTTAAAAATACTTAAGTATCAAAATGGAATTGCTAAAATGTACTTAAGGATCAAAAGTAATAATTTCAAATTCCTTATATTAAACAGTTTTTAAATAGATTTTTTATTGACGGATAGCCAGGGGCACACTCCAACACTCAGACATTATTTACAAATGAAGCATCTGTGTTTAGTGAGTCTGCCAGATCAAATGCAGTAGGGATTACGATCAGGGAAGTTCTCTTGATAAGTGTGTGAATTGGACAATTTTCCTGTCAAAATGGAAGGATGTTAGCGTTGCGCAGCGAAACCCGACTGAGTCCAAACGCTCCTTAGCGACAACAGCACCAGGCTCCAGAGCATCAAAGCTGTAAAACAGGAAACAACAAAAATAATTAGAAGACATTACACAACCTTGCACAACATCAATTCACCTCCCAAGTTTAGATAAGAAGAATAACCTCATACAATGCAATGAAAATGATATTCACCTGAAGTGCTGGTACTGTTTGATCTGAGTGTTCGGACTTCAACTGTACAAGGAGGAGACTTAATCAAGCTAGTCGTCTTGACTACTTTCTTGTCTCTTTCTCTCTTGCATCAAAGGTTTAATAGGAATGCGATCGGATCATCATTGGCATTCACATAACTCTTATAGATTTTCCATGTGGTTGGGGATATTGGAAATTGAATCAAAGTTTACTGGAGGAAAACTTATTTTTAACTAAGACAAAATAATGTATAAAATTGTTCAAGTATAATATACAGTGGTTCCTCCTTTAAAAGTTGCGAGTTTGCACTTGCGGACTTAGAGGTACCCAACGTCACGGCTTCATTGCTCCAAACCACCACAAGGGGGAGTTAGAGCACTCATTATGCATTTGGGTCCCAAGGCTTTTATATGACCAATCATATCGAGTGGTTCCAATGACGGATTTTGACGCGAGCCACCCTTGCCTTGTGTCGTTCTTCAACAAAGATGGCTGACAAAACATTATGGTGGAACCAGATGTAAGTTGTTATAAAATCATAACGAGTCAAGCAAAAAATGTACAATTGAGAGGAATATGTTAGTCAACGTAGAGACAAACATTTGTGCATATTTTTTTGTCATAAAGTTAATTTACGAAAATCGCTATTTAGCTGACTAGCTAAGATTAGCCAGCTAGCTAGTGTTAGGAGAATGAATTTGTAATTCGTGTTGATTAAAGTTTTAGGGACTCCTTAAAAAACCAGCAAACCAAGCTGTCGTCTTGGGAAACAGTGGATGTAAAGAATCCAGCTAGCTAAAGCATTTAGTGCAAATTGAATGTACAATTGTGTAAGCTTGCCTTGCAATGCAGCTGAAATAACATAGCTTGCTAACTATTTACTTGCTTATTGTGTAGTGGAGGATAAAAATAACTGTATGCCTATGGATTTGTAGCTAGCTACAGTATGTAGCCGATCTGTGTATGGACCCTAAAACTTTAGGTTCTGAACTAATATTCATACCAATCTATGAACCTCAGCTATCATAGTTGTTGAATCAACTTCAAGTCGGAATGGCATTAATGAAGCCTATGGATAGAGTAGAATATAATAACTTTGTGCCAAGGATGCAAGTCCTATATACGCATGTACTGTAGTTATTACCATGCATCAGATCCCCACATTGTAGCCTGTACATTGAATATATTCACTGATAATATACTCTTCCTTGGCAAATAAAGGTGCAGTTCAGGTATGAATCTCTGAGACATTCTTTTTCAGTCATATCAAACTCCATTATTTGAATGATGCTGTGTCTGCATGTATGTATTACAATTATACATACACTCCTGCTCCTGGGACATCAATGATTACACATTGTAACTATGCAATAGACTAGAAACATGATTGATTTGTAATTCATATACTGTATACAGAAAAAAACTCCCTTCATCTGCATTAATCTGAGGACACAGGATAGGTGTTTCAATGAGATTCTTAATTTCAACCAGTGGAGAATGTGAAACGCTTTATTGAAAGAAGTTCATTATCCAGGTGTTATAAATGCATTATAATTATGATAATTGTAAGTTCAATCTGTACTTCAATGCACATATGGTGTGCATTATAAAACGAGGAAGAAAGACGAGGTGGGGAGAGAGGTGTAGAAGACAGAAAGAGAAAGAGGTAAGAACAGCGGCAGACAGCATATGATTCATGAATTACAGTGCTACCCTAATATTCTCTCAGTTCATCACAATTATAGTGTCTCTAGCGGTGTCTCCTAATCAGCCTTGGGCCCCCAGTTGGCCCAAAGGTTATCTTAAGAACGGATGAGTTGACGATGACGGGACTGGCTTCCTCTCACATCAAAACATACCTGCAGACGAGTGACAAATGGATAGAGAGAGAGCATGATTAAGCCTTGTTTTTTTATTCTAACACGGTCAGTCATCTTAAATCAGGAGGTGAAATGCAAAATTGACCTTGGATCATTAACTCTGGGACTACTAGATCTTTGTCTGTATTTCAATGTAAAGCATCTCTTTAATAATACTTCCTGTTGACCCGACCAAGTGACATCTCACCTATGATCATGCTGTGCCCTCTGTGTCAGCCAGATCAGATGCAGGAGGGTTCACCAAAACAGCTGATATAACGTAGAAGATTCAGGGAGAAGGGGGAGAGGGATGAAGTGAAGAAGAGTCTGTTATTGTATGTGGGTGGTCTCACCGGGTGTCCACACCAAATGGCTACAGAGTACGTTATGCTGAAAAACAGACACATGAGGACAAACAATAGAAGATAATGTCAATAGAAGATACTGTATGTGACGCAGACACCTATCGGAGTGCACCTGAAACATTTAAATATAGAGGGCTAGGTGTCTCACCACTTGGTTATTGCAAGGCTAACCCCCAGGGAAATCATGACTTGGAAGCAACAGATAGCAACAGATAGTCCAGTAAAAATGGCTGTGCTTATGTGGCTGTAAATCTGAAAATTAGCAGCTGACATCTTAAGGGTTTTTAAATTAATGCACGCAAGACAGGTTCCATGTACACCAAGACAGGCAGAGATGGAGAGAGAAAAAAAAACACAGAACAGTTTAATCAGCTCTGGTTATGGACACTTTTGCCAGCAATAAAGCTTCCACGGCCTGTTCCTCGGACAGTGAACTGGAAGAATATCTACATCTTCGACCCCTTGGTCAGCTCACTCTCTGGAATAAAGAAAACAGCTTATTTTTTATAGATAGGAAAACAATAACTGAGATATGACCATTCAATCTAAAGCAGCAGATGTCATTTTTAGGATACGTCAATACAGCCCAGTGCTGATTTCCTAAGAGGCCATCTTCGTAAGTGTCCGCCTTGACATCCTTTGTGTCGGAAAAAAGTTGCTTTCAGAACAATTATTTTTGATTGAAAATAAAAAAGGTTTTGCGCTCGACAAAAAGACACAAATGTACCTTCATAGCATGTAACAATTTGCCTGTGAATAACCACACCTTCATACAAACGTGCTACTGTATGCAGAATTCTTGACGCACAACCGAAGATGCTGTCATATCCTGCCAGCACGCCCACAAGCGAGCCACTCAGGAGCAGAATGATGACGTGTAGAAGAGGTAAAGGAATGCGATGGGAACAGCAATTTGTTGCAAGTTTGGGAGGAGGGCTAATAGCTGAACAATAGACTATTCAAGCTTTACTAAAGAATAGTTTAAAAGCCGAGCTAGGTGTGAGAAAAAAAAACTCCTATCACAGACCAGATTTGCCCTAACGACCAAGGGGTAGCTTGCTACTCAATGTAATAACTTTTCAAATAAGTTACCTTACACATTTAAGTTGGCTGACAATTTGTTAGCTACGCTGTCCTTACGAACCACATGTATCATTACAGCAGTATGTACCGGTATGTTAGCCTATAGTTAACGTTAGTTAGCTAGCTAACTACCCAACGTTTATTGACTTGATTATTCTCGTCATTCTTAGCTTAGCTAAATGGTATAGTCGTTGTGCTTTCTCAATGGACATTCAGATGCTTTCGTAAATTCGCTTTAGCTATCTATAGGCTGGACAATAGAACTAGTCAAAATTCATTCAAGGCTGAAAAACGGCTTAAGAATGTTGGCTAAACTGGAACACTAGCGCGAGACCATAGCAAATGAATGTAATCGAACGTTCGCAGAGCCTGTTTTGACTTGAGTGATGCATAGAATTCCATAAAAAATCTATTTTTATTTTACCACTACAATCTGTTCGTCGGACGAAACTGGAAAAAAACAACTAGTGTAGAAAGTAAACATCCGCACCTCGATGGTGTCAACTGTGCTTATGTCTGCGTAATGAAAAAGTAGGGAAAAAATAAAAACCTGACTATTTCTGGTCTAGCGATCGATGACAAACGAGCTCGCTGCCCAGACTTACATAATTACAAAGAGGAGATTCTCCTGATTAAAATTGTGCCCGTGTAATAGTTTTGTTTCCGTCCCTCTCCTCACCCCTACCTGGGCTCAAACCAGGGACTTTCTGCACACGCAGACAACAGCCACCCTTGAAGCATCGTTACCCATCGCTCCACAAAAGCCGCAGCCCTTGCAGAGCTAGGGGAACAACTACTTCCAGGTCTCAGAGCGAGTGACGTCCCCGATTGAAACGCTATGAGCGCGCACCCCTCTAACTAGCTAGCCATTTCACACCGGTTACACCCGACTTAAAAATAATAATAATATTCACATTGCGAGATATTTGGCGAAATACAGACATTCCTATATTTCCCCCATAGGAAACAATGGGAAGAGCGCAGAGTTCCAATATTATTTTTGTTGTTTACATTTTGTTGTTTACATTTTAACTATAGAACAACATAATGCCAATACGGAATACTATCAAATGCTTTTCAAAGATGCCCTCTGGTGGTCAAACTAGCAATAACTTGCAGTAACAGAAGAAATGGCTGATTATTAAATGACGTGCCACAGAATGCTGTGGCAGCACGCAGGGTGTGCTGCAGTATGATGCAACTTTTAAAGGAGGAACCACTGTAGGTTCAGCAAATCCCCTTATTGTTTGGGATACCTTTTAAATGTACCTTCAGAGGTCATTCAATTCAATATTCATCAATAATAAAAAAGCACTTTCTTGCTAAAGAGACAAGACTAACAAGGGAAATCCATACTACAGAGATACAAAATAAGTTAGAGGAAAAACAAAAAAAACTTGAGTACCTTATTCAAGAACGATCTAACGTAATCTATTACAAAAATAAAGCAAACTGGATGGAATATGGAGAAAAATTCTTCCTGATTCTCCAATACAGGAACGCTAACGAAAATAATTTGCAGAAACTAGTCATCTATGATTTTCAGAAATTATATTTGAAATTATTTTGGGCAGATGTTCTCTTTTTTCCTTTCTCATCCTTTCCCACTGAATGAAGATTACGGTAAGGAATTATTTCCAAATAATATAAAAAATGGAAAATTAACAAATGTACAAAAAGATCAGTGCAAAGGCTATTAAATCCTTTAAGTCTGGAAAAACCCCAGGGCTTGATGGCATACCGGTAGAGGTACAGTATATCAAGCCTTTTTTTTATATTTTCAAAGCCCAATTATTAGCTTGTTTTAACTACTTCTACAGAAATTGTAGTCTGTAAGGTACTCAGCAGGAAAGTCTGATTTCTCTATTATTAAAACAAGACCCAGATGGCAATTATAAAGACCCAGTCTGTCTAAAAAACTGGAAATGCATAGCACTCCGAATTAAAAGGGTTTACCAGGTATTGTTCATCCTGATCAGAGAGGTTTTTTACATGGACAATACATTGGAGATAATATACGACAACTACTCGAAATAATAGAACATGAAACATCTAAGAAGCCAGGAATGGTATTTGTAGCAGATTTTGAAAAGGCATTTAATAAAGTAAGACTGGATTTTATTTATAAATGCCTGGATTTTTTCCATTTCGGTAATTCTTTTATAAAATGTGTAAAAAATCATGTACCCCAGGTGTAAACTAGTAAATAACGGCTACTTCTCAGAGAGTTTTGAATCATCAAGGGGAGTTAAACAAGGGTTTCCGCTGTCACCATATATATTCGTTATGCCCATCAAAATGCTAGCTATTTAAATCAGATCCAATAACAACATTAGAGGATTAGAAATCCAAGGCTTAAAAACAAAGGTGTCCATGTATGCCAATGACTCAAGTATTACATTAAGTCCGCAAGCTAGATCCCTGCAATGTCTCATTAAAGATCTAGATAACTTTTCTGTACTCTGGACTAAAACCTAATTATGATAAGTGTACAATATTACATTGGATCTTTAAAAAATACAACTTTACATTACCCTGCAGTTTGCCTATAACATCAAATCAAATTTTATTTGTCACATACACATGGTTAGCAGATGTTAATGCGAGTGTAGTGAAATGCTTGTGCTTCTAGTTCCGACAATGCACTAATAACCAACAAGTACTCTAACCTAACAATTCCACAACTACTACCTTATACACACAAGTGTAAAGGGATAAAGAATATGTACATAGATATATGAATGAGTGATGGTACAGAACGGCATAGGCAAGATGCAGTAGATGGTATAGAGTACAGTATATACATATGAGATGAGTAATGTAGGGTATGTAAACATTATATTAAGTGGCATTGTTTAAAGTGGCTAGTGATACATTTTTACATAATTTCCATCAATTCCCATTATTAAAGTGGCTGGAGTTGAGTCAGTATGTTGGCAGCGGCCGCTAAATGTTAGTGGTGGCTGTTTAACAGTCTGATGGCCTTGAGATAGAAGCTGTTTTTCAGTCTCTCGATCCCTGCTTTGATGCACCTGTACTGACCTCGCCTTCTGGATGATAGCGGGGTGAACAGGCAGTGGCTTGGGTGGTTGTTGTCCTTGATGATCTTTATGGCCTTCCTGTGACATCGGGTGGTGTAGGTGTCCTTGAGGGCAGGTAGTTTGCCCCCGGTGATGCGTTCTGCAGACCTCACTACCCTCTGGAGAGCCTTACGGTTGTGGGCGGAGCAGTTGCCGTACCAGGCGGTGATACAGCCCGACAGGATGCTCTCGATTGTGCATCTGTAGAAGTTTGTGAGTGCTTTTGGTGACAAGCTGAATTTCTTCAGCCTCCTGAGGTTGAAGAGGCGCTGCTGCGCCTTCTTCACAACGCTGTCTGTGTGGGTGGACCAATTCAGTTTGTCCGTGATGTGTACACCGAGGAACTTAAAACTTTCCACCTTCTCCACTACTGACCCGTCGATGTGGATAGGGGGGTGCTCCCTCTGCTGTTTCCTGAAGTCCACAATCATCTCCTTTGCTTTGTTGACGTTGAGTGTGAGGTTATTTTCCTGACACCACACTCCGAGGGCCCTCACCTCCTCCCTGTAGGCCGTCTCGTCGTTGTTGGTAATCAAGCCTACCACTGTAGTGTCATCCGCAAACTTGATGATTGAGTTGGAGGCGTGCATGGCCACGCAGTCGTGGGTGAACAGGGTGTACAGGAGAGGGCTCAGAACGCACCCTTGTGGGGCCCCAGTGTTGAGGATCAGCAGGGTGGAGATGTTACCTACCCTCACCACCTGGGGGCGGCCCGTCAGGAAGTCCAGGACCCAGTTGCACAGGGCGGGGTCGAGACCCAGGGTCTCGAGCTTGATGACGAGTTTGGAGGGTACTATGGTGTTAAATGCTGAGCTGTAGTCGATGAACAGCATTCTCACATAGATATTCCTCTTGTCCAGATGGGTTAGGGCAGTGTGCAGTGTGGTTGCGTCGTCTGTGGACCTATTGGGTCGGTAAGCAAATTGGAGTGGGTCTAGGGTGTCCGGTAGGGTGGAGGTGATATGGTCCTTGACTAGTCTCTCAAAGCACTTCATGATGACGGAAGTGAGTGCTACAGGGCGGTAGTCATTTAGCTCAGTTACCTTAGCTTTCTTGGGAACAGGAACAATGGTGGCCCTCTTGAAGCATGTGGGAACAGCAGACTGGGATAAGGATTGATTGAATATGTCCGTAAACACACCAGCCAGCTGGTCTGCACATGCTCTGAGGACGCGGCTGGGAATGCCGTCTGGGCCTGCAGCCTTGCGAGGGTTAACACGTTTAAATGTTTTACTCACCTCGGCTGCAGTGAAGGAGAGCCCGCAGGTTTTGGTAGGGGGCCGTGTCAGTGGCACTGTGTTGTCCTCAAAGCGAGCAAAAAAGTTATTTAGCCTGTCTGGGAGCAAGACATCCTGGTCCGCGACGGGGCTGGTTTTCTTTTTGTAATCCGTGATTGACTGTAGACCCTGCCACATACCTCTTGTGTCTGAGCTGTTGAATTGCGACTCTATTTTGTCTCTGTACTGGGACTTAGCTTGTTTGATTGCCTTGCGTGCTGATGGACATGGGCTGATGGTGAAGTAGACATACTTGGTATTCATATCAGAAAATATATAATTAAGCTCTCCACAATGAAATTCACTAGAAAACTTGTAGAAATAGACAAGATCCTGCAACCATGGAGAGGTAAATACCTGTCTATTTATGGAAAAATTGCCCTGATTAACTCCTTAGTCATATCTCAGTTTACTCACCTACTTATGGTGCTGCCTACTCCTGATTCGTTTTTCAAATCATATGAGCAAGAAATATTTTGCTTTATCCGGGACGCTAAACCAGACAAAATAAAGTGTGCCTATCTATATAATGAATAGGGTGGGTTGAGATTATTAAATATAAAATCACTAAACCTCTCTAAAAGCTTCACTTATTCAAAAGTTTTACTTGAACCCTAAATGTTCTCAAGTAGATTAATAAGAAAAGTTCATCCATTGTTTAAAAATGGCCATTTTGGCTTTGTGCAGATTTCTCATTTTCGATTAATTGAAAATTATACTTATCAAAGTATCTCAATTTTTCAAACAGGCATTGCAGAGCTGGCTACATTTTTTACACCCCTGAAAAGATAGAACAAATATTACAACAAATATTATGGCTGAACTCAAATGTGCTGGTTGATAAAATACCTGTATTTATGGGAAAGATGTTTGAAAAGGGTATTTGTTCTTACATTATATTGTAAATTGGAATGGTAGAGTTATGTCCTTCATAGAGTTATCAGAATTGTACGGGAAGGTCTGCTCAATCCAAGAGTACATCCAATTGATTACAGCATTACCCCAAAAATGGAGGAGGCAGGTGGCAGCGGGAGGAGGTAGGGAACTGGTCTGTCTGCCCAATACAAAGGATCAAAACTGGCGGAGGAATAAAAATAGCATAAATAGGAAAGTATACCAGTTTCATTTGAGGACCAGGATTTTGACAACTGTGCCATACAGATTGCAAAATAGTTGGGAAGAGATTTTTGATGTACCAATTCTATGGTACAGGGTGTATGAGTTGATATATAAAACAATGCAAGATTCAAGACTTCGTGCTTTTCATCTAAAATTATTATAGAGAATTCTTGCCACCAACAAAATGTTGAATATTTGGGGCATAAAATCATTGAAGCTCTGCAGATTTTGTTGTGAGGATACAGAATACAAACATCCGGCACCGACAGAGATGGCCGCCTCGCTTCATGTTCATAAGAAACTATGCAGTATTTAGTTTTTTTATGTATTATTTCTTACACTGTTACCCCAAGAAATCTTAAGTCTTATTACATACAGCTGGGAGGAACTATTGGATATAAGAGCAACGTCTACTTACCAACATTACGACCAGGAATACGACTTTCCCAAAGCGTATCCTCTGTTTGGTCCACCACCCAGGACAATGGATCGGATCCCAGCAGGCGACCCAAAACAACGGCGCCGCAGAAAGGGCAGACAGAGTGGTCTTCTGGTCAGGCTCCATAGACGGACACGTTGCCCACCGCTCCCGAGTATACTACTAGCCAATGTCTAGTCTCTTGGCAACAAGGTAGACGAAATCCGAGCAAGTTGCCTTCCAGAGAGACATCAGAGATTGTAACATTCTCTGTTTCACGGAAACATGGCTCACTCGGGATACGTTAGAGTCAGTACAGCCACCTGGGTTCTTCACGCATCGCGCCGACAGAAACAAACATCTCTCTGGTAAGAAGAAGGGCGGGGTTGTATGCCTTTTGATTAACGAGTCGTGGTGTGATCATAACAACATACAGGAACTCAAGTCCTTTTGTTCACCTGACCTAGAATTCCTTACAATCAAATGCCGACCGCATTATCACAGTCGTGTACATCCCCCCCAAGCAGACACCTCGACGGCCCTGAAAAAACTTAATTGGACTCTATGTAAACTGGAAACCACAATTCCTGAGGCTACATTTATTGTAGCTGGGGATTTTAACAAGGCTAATCTGAAAACAAGGCTACCTAAATTTTATCAGCATTTTGAATGCGCGACCCGGCTGGAATCATTGTTACTCTAACTTCCGCGACACATTCAAAGCCCTCCCTCGCCCTCCTTTCGGAAAATCTGACCACGACTCCATTTTGTTGCTCCCAGACTATAGATAGAAACTAAAACAGGAAACGCCCGTGCTCAGGTCTGTTCAACGCTGGTCTGACCAATCTGATTCCACGCTTCCAGATTGCTTCGATCACATGGACTGGAATATGTTCCGGATAGCGTCAAACAACAACATTGATGTATATGCTGATTCGGTGAGCGAGTTTATTAGCAAGTGCATCAGTGATGTTGTACCCACGGCGACAATTAAAACCTTCCCCAACCAGAAACAGTGGATTGATGGCAGCATTCGCGCAAAACTGAAAGCGAGAACCACTGCTTTTAATCAGGATAAGGCGACCGGAAACATGACCGAATACAAACAGTGTAATTATTCCCTCCGCAAGGCAATCAAACTAGCTAAGCGTCAGTATTGAGACAAAGTAGAGTCGCAATTCAACGGCTCAGACATGAGAGGTATGTGGCAGGGTCTACAGTCAATCACCGACTACAAAAAGAAAACCAGCCCCGTCGCGGACCACGATGTCTTGCTCCCAGACAAACAACTTCTTTGCTCGCTTTGAGGACAATACAGTGCCACTGACACAGCCCGCTACCAAAACCTGCGGAATCTCCTTCACCGCAGCCAACGTGAGTAAAACATTTAACGTGTTAACCCTTTCAAGGCTGCCGGCGCAGACTGCATCCCTAGCCGCGTCCTCAGAGCATATAGGTCCACAGACGATGCAGTACTGTTAGGAGATCTGGAGGGACTGTCAGTCAATTCCTCATATACTAATACTCTTAGTAAAAGTATTTATCTTCAACTCGCAATCTGTGGATTCTATTCAATTAGAAAGATTGAAATTGTATGTTAAACATCACAGCATAGTTGAAAGATATGTTGTTACGAATCCCTTTGGCCCGACAGTCTAGGGGGGATGGTAACGAGACCCGTAACATAACTCATGCAAAATGTAACAGTGACAAAGTAACGGTGAGAACGAAATAACCACAGACACCTAAGTTACCGTCAAACACACAGGGTTTATTTCTAAACACACGGTAAAGGGGGGCAGGAAGAGGGGCTGAGCTGGACACAAGGAAACAAACAATAAGCATCCAAAAACACCCCTAAGCTAGTCTAGCCTATTTCAACAACAGCTAACTAACTAACCAAAAATACAGTGGGTGGTCCGCCCAGTTCTAACTAGTGTATTTAACAAAGTTTACCTACGGGTAGTGTATGCCCATGTGCGAACTGTCTGGTTACCCCCTTTTCCCACTATCAAACAAACACTCAAACACCATAACAAACACAATACTCACAGGTGGGGACAAAGTGACATGTAGATGCTAAACCACACAAGAGATCTACAAACATATGGCATTTACAGAGAGATGGCTACACAAAGAGATCGAGCTCCAGAGAACACAACTGACAGGGTTTTTAACCCAAGGGAAAGGGACTGTGATTGGGTAGGAGAAAAGGAGCAGGTGTCTTCTGATTAGCAACTGATTGATGACTGATTGGGGAATGACGATTGTCACCTGTGAGTAGGGGAGAAGGAGAGAAAAGAAATACACACAGGATACACACAGAATACTTGTATCCGTAACATATGTGTTGCATAGAAACCCGAAGTGGGTGGCCAGCAGAGATAGATGGGATGGCTGATGAAAACTGAGGGTTGGGATGTGGAATTGGAGACAAGTGGGAGTGGAGTTGCTGTGCGGGAGATAGAATGATGGTCAAAGATAAAAGTTTTTAAAAAGTCAAAATAAAACATAATGAAAAGTAAGTTTGAATGACACTGAGGGGCAGTGTTTTTACAACTAATGTTGTTTTGCTTGAGGCTGATGCCGTGCAGGTGTTTGTACACATGCATATGCACACACTCTCATTCAAATAAACGCATACAACACACACATACATGTAATAGTGCCAGACATGCACACATACATATACAGTTGGCATTGCTTTTATGATTTTAGTTGTCCTTGATGTCCTTTGTTTTATTTTGTTTTTTTGCATTGTTGTTTGCTGTTTTCTTTGTCTTTTTCTTTTTTCTCTTTAGTTCATTCTCTTGGTTGTTGGTGCATTGGGGGGTTCTTGGGGGTGGGGAATGGAATTGATAGAATTGTTTATTTTTATTCTTGGGAGGACTGTGGGTCTCGCATGGTTGAGGGACAGCTATTGGGGAACTGTGGGGGGGATCTTGGAGGGTTCGGGATCACGTTTTTTGGCCTAGTGGGAGATCTATCAACGTGCCCTTGAGCAGGGCATTGACTCTGGATGCTTCTGTGTGTCACTCTGAATGGGAGTCTGTTGGATAACTGCTATGATGTTATCAATGTGAGGGGGCACAGGTTAGTTGAGGTAATATGTACATGGAGGTAGGGGTAAAGTGACTATGCATAGATAATAAACAGAGAGTAGCAGAAGCGTAAAAGAGGGTGTGGGGACAATGCAAATAGTCTGCGTAGCCATTTGATTAGCTGTTCAGGAGTCTTATGGCTTGTGGGTAGATTAAGAAGATTTTTGGACCTAGACTTGGCGCTCCGGTACCGCTTGCCGTGCGGTAGCAGAGAGAACAGTCTATGACTGGACTGTGGCTGGAGTCGTTGACAATTTTTAGGACCTTCCTGGATGATAGCGGGATGAACAGCACATCGGGTGGTTGATGTCCTTGATAATCTTTTTGGCTTTCCTGTGACATCGGGTGCTGTAGGTGTCCTGGAGGGCAGGCAGGGTGCCCCCGGGAATGCGTTGTGCAGACCGCACCACCCTCTGGAGAGTCTACATTGTATTGCAGTGCCTCAGTCTCCGACACATGGGCTGTGTGTCATTGCTGGTGACACCTCAGCAAACGACCGCAGGTTTCCATGGTAAAACTGAGGTTGACGAGAATGCTATTTCAGACACAACGTGCATCATTTAACAACCCCAAAGATGTGTGACATGAGTTGTCTGATATCACATTATGACATGCCCCAGCATTTAGCCAACATTTGGCATTTGGCATTTGGCAGCTGCAGGCCACTTTAACTCTCACAGTGATCTCTTTTAGATTTCTTAAATAGATTAGATGGCAAAACTAAACCGGTAAAAAAACTCACAAAACTAACAAAGATAGATAGAGTCAGAAAGTGAAACAGACTCAAGGTAAGACCAATGTTTGCATACATATGCTCAAACGTTGCCAAGCCACCCACTTGACCCTGTCCTGCCATTCAAAGGCCATAGAACGGTGAAGAAAAGGTCAAGGATCATGACACAGTGTTGCCATTTCTGGTTTGGATTTCTAAGAGCAGGTTAGCCATGTGGTCACGTGCTTGTGTGCCCCGAGGTTAACTTCCTGGATTGCTCTTTCAGAACCTTCACACTGGTGGAACTCTATGAACTCACAGCTGTTTAGCTGTTTACACTTTATATTAAATTAACTTAGCTGGTTACACTTTATAATAACTTTACCGGTAACACTTTATAATATATTTAATGAATTAGCCATTATACATTTTTTTGAAATATTTATAAATGTTTAAATGCTTTTAATTATAAATGCTTATGAATTGTAATGCTGATAAATGTTTACAAATGATGAAATACTTAATAATAGTTTATAAACTCGGCAAAAAAAGAAACGTCCTTTCACTGTCAACTGCGTTTATTTTCAGCAAACTTAACACGTGTAAAGATTTGTATGACCGTAACAAGATTCAACAATTGAGACATAAATTGAACAAATTCCACAAACATGTGACTAAAAGAAATGGAATAATGTGTCCCTGAACAAGGGCATCTGCAGTGCATCTCCTCCTCATGGACTGCACCAGATTTGCCAGATCTCGCTGTGAGATGTTACCCCACTCTTCCACCAAGGCACCTGCAAGTTCGCGGACATTTCTGGAGGGAATGGCCCTAGCCCTCACCCTCCGATCCAACAGGTCCCAGACGTGCTCAATGGGATTGAGATCCGGGCTCTTCGCTGGCCATGGCAGAACACTGACATTCCTGTCTTGCAGGAAATCATGCACAGAACGAGCAGTATGGTTGGTGGCATTGTCATGCTGGAGGGTCATGTCAGGATGAGCCTGCGGGAAGGGTACCACATGAGGGAGGAGGATGCACAACGTTAAGATTGCCTGCAATGACAACAAGCTCAGTCCGATGATGCTGTGACGCAACGCCCCAGACCATGACAGACCCTCCACCTCCAAATCGATCCCGCTCCAGACTACAGGCATCGGTGTAACGCTCATTCCTTCGACGATAAACGCGAATCCGACCATCACCCCTGGTGAGACAAAACCGTGACTCGTCAGTGAAGAGCACTTTTTGACAGTCCTGTCTGGTACAGCGGCAGTTGGTTTGTGCCCATAGGCGGCGTTGTTGCCGGTGATGTCTGGTGAGGACCTGCCTTACAACAGGCCTACAAGCCCTCAGTCTAGCCTCTCTCAGCGTATTGCGGACAGTCTGAGCACTGATGGAGGGATTGTGCGTTCCTGGTGTAACTTGGGCAGTTGTTGTTGCCATCCTGTACCTGTCCCGCAGGTGTGATGTTCGGATGTACCGATCCTGTGCAGGTGTTGTTACATGTGGTCTGCCACTGCGAGGGCGATCAGCTGTCCGTCCTGTCTCCCTGTAGCGCTGTCTTAGGCGTCTCACAGTACGGACATGGCAATTTATTGCCCTCAAAAAATTGATGGGGAGATTGGAGAAGAGAGCTATGAGAGAGCTGCTGTGTTGGTGCATGAGGCACGACATTCGCCCTACGGAGCGTGTTCTCGGTTTGATGTCACCTGAGTCAGCTCTCCATACTCGTCCTGGGGTGCGTGCTAGCCATCTGGTGAAGACTGTGCCAGCCCCACGCACTAAGCCTCCTGTGCGCCTCCCCAGCCCTGCATGTCTTGTGCCAGCTTGGCGCTCCAGACCTCCAGTGCGCCTCCACAGCCCGGTGAGTCCTGCGCCGGCTCTACGCACGGTTTCTCCAGTTCGCCAGGAGAACCCAGTGCGGCCTGTTCCAGCTCCCCGCACGTGCCGGGCTAAAGTGGGCATGCAGCCAAGAGGAGCGGTGCAAGTGCTAAGCACCAGAGCTCCAGTGCTCCCCTACAGCCCGGTTCAACCTGTGCCTCGGCAGCTTTCCAATCAGGCGATACGAAAGAGAGGTTGAACAGGCTAGTAATAGGCGTTGTAACAATTGCGGCGGATAATTTTAGAAAGAGAGGGTCCAGATTGTCTATCCCAGCTGATTTGTAGGGGTCCAGATTTTGCAGCTCTTTCAGAACATCGGCAATCTGGGGGGTGTAGGGCTGTTGACCGGGCTAGGGGTAACCAGCTGGAAATCATGGTCAGCTGCTTATTGAAATTATCAATTATCGTGGATTTATCGGTGGTGACAGTGTTTCCTAGTCTCAGTGCAGTGGGCAGCTGGGAGGAGGTGCTCTTATTCTCCATGGACTTTACAGTGTCCCCGAACTTTTGGGAGTTTGTGCTACAGGAAGCAAATTTCTCTTTTAAAAAGCTAGCCTTTACTTTCCGAACTTCCCTGGAAAGTTGCATATCGTGGGGGCTATTCGATGCTAATGCAATACGCCACAGGATGTTTTTGTGCTGGTCAAGGGCAGTCAGGTCTGGAGTGAACCAAGGGCTATATCTGTTCCTGGTTGTACATTTTTTTAACGCGGCATGCTTATTTAAGATGGTGAGGAAAGCACTTTTGAAGAATAACCAGGCATCCTCTAATGACGGAATTTGGTCAATATCCTTCCAGGATACCCGGGCCGGGTCAATTAGAAAGGCCTGCTAGCTGAAGTGTTTTAGGGAGCGTTTGACAGTGATGAGGGGTAGTCGTTTGACCGCAGACCCATTACGGACGCAGGCAAGGAGGCAGTGAACGCTGAGATCCTGGTTGAATACAGCATAGGTGTATTTGGAGGGCAGGTTGGTTAGGATGATATCTATGAGGGTGCCCGTGTTTATGGATTTGGGGTTGTACCTGGTAGGTTCATTGATAATTTGTGTGAGATTGAGGGCATCTAGCTTAGATTGTAGGACAGCCGGGGTGTTAAGCATGTCCCAGTTTAGGTCACCTAACAGTACGAGCTCTGACAATAGATGGGGGGCAATCAATTCACATATGGTGTCCAGGGCACAGCTGGGGGCAGAAGGTGGTCTATAGAAAGTGGCAACGGTGAGAGACTTGTTTCTGGAAAGGTGGATTTTTAAAAGTAGATGCTCAAATTGTTCGGGCACAGACTTGGATAGTATGACAGAACTCTGCAGGCTATCTGCAGTAGATTGCAACTCCAACCCCTTTGACAGTTCTATCTTGTCGGAAAATGTTATAGTTAGGGATGGAAATTTCAGGGTTTTTAGTGTCCTTCCTAAGCCAGGATTCAGAATCGGCTAGGACATCCGGGTTGGCAAAGTGTGCTAAAGCAGTGAATAAAACCAACTTAGGGAGGAGGCTTCTAATGTTAACATGCATGAAACCAAGGCTTTTACGGTTACAGAAGTCAACAATTGAGAGCGCCTGGGGAATGGGAGTGGAGCTAGGCACTGCAGGGCCTGGGTTAACCTCTACATCACCAGAGGAACAGAGGAGGAGTAGGATAAGGGTACAGCTAAAAGCTATAAGAACTGGCCGTCTAGTGCGTTCGGAACAGAGAGTAAAATGAGAAGGTTTCTGGGCACGGAAGAATAGATTCAAGGCATAATGTACAGACAAGGGTAGGGTAGGATGTGAATACAGTGGAGGTAAACCTAGGCATTGAGTGATGATGAGAGAGGTATTGTCTCTTCAGACACCATTTAAACCAGGTGAGTTCACCGCATGTGTGGGAGGTGGAACAAAAGGGTTAGCTAAGGCATATTGAGCAGGGCTGGAGGCTCTACAGTGAAATAAGACAATAATCACTAACCAAAACAGCAATGGACAAGGAATATTGACATTAGGGAGAGGCATGCATAGCCGAGTGATCATGGGGTCTATTGAGTAGCTAGGCGGGCTGGAGACACGGCGATTCAGACAACTAGCGGGCCGTGGCTAGCAGGAGGGCCTTAGGGGGATGTCGCGACGGAAAAGTCAGTTGTAGCCCCCTCGGGCGGTTACGTCGGCAGACCAGTCGTGATGGATCGGCAGGGCTCCGTGTAGTAAAAGGGTCCAGGCCAATTGGCAAAATAGGAATTGTAGCCCAAGAAAATTGGCTGATGGACCTCTTCAGCTATCAGTCCGATATGCTCTAGACAGCTAGCGGGCCGCGGCTAGCAGATGGGCATTCAGGGGACGTCGCGACGGAAGAGCCTGTTGGAAACCCCCTCGGCTGGATTACGTCGGTAGACCAGTTGTGAAGGACAGAGACTTACATTGTAAAATATACAATACCCAGTCAGTCAGCTGTACAACATCCCTAAATCATACAGATGGGCCCAAAACAGCACAGAAGAATTCCAAAAAACAATCAAAGTCAATAAATTAAAATACTTTTGGACACTTTTTGGGGAAAATCATACCCTCACAATATTGAAGGAGTACATTTAACTGTTGAAAACATTAATTATATATTTAAAAGAACAGCAACAAAATCCCAATTAAAGTCACCAAAAAACAAAAATAGGTTGATGACAGAATTAAGGACATTTTCAAATCAAAAACATAAATATCCAAACAACAATTTTTACTCTTTGAATATTGAGACACCTAAACATTATAAGAACACCAAAATAAATTAAAAATATTGAACATACCCGAAAACAACTGTACTTGGGAATCCATAAATTCTAATTCTTTCTGGGACCATTGGAACTCAATCAACAAACAAAAACCAGAAGAATTGGCAATCCAAAATAGAGTTATATGGATGAAACATTGAAAAAAAACGATTTGCAATCTCATCAGTAGACACAAGACAACAGACTATATTGATGACAAATTTGAATTGATTATAAAAGATAACCAAAATCCACTAGATGTCACCATCTTCAACTAGGTTTCCATCCAACCTTTTTATGAGAGTAAAGTACATGCAGGGTTGGGGAGTAACGGATTACAAAAAACGGTAACTGTAATCCGGTAGCGTTTATTAAAATTGGAAAATCTTTGGATGCCGACAGCAGTCGCACCATTGGAAGACATAGCTTGGACTACCGATACTTTTGAAAAACTAGATGATTATTTCGAGGATTACTTTTAAATTCAGAATGGATGTTTGTGAAAAACAATCTTTGACACTTCTCTGTTTACTCAATGACATTCAAATCAGCATTGAAAAAAGGCACAAGTTTTAGTTTGTTCCACCTCAGCGTGTTTGACCACAAGTTGACCACTATGATGACACACCAAATGTGTTTGATGGATGAAAAGAGCAGAAATAGGCTTTTATAGGCTACAGTCCAAGCTATGTATTCCAATGCTGAGACTGCTGTCGGCATCCAAAGATTATCCACCTTGAATAAATGCTTGGAGGTAAGGATGACAGCAGTGGTGTAGTCTACAGTGATACGGGTATCACTTATTAGTGATATCTACATAGCGCATTGATGTGAATCACACTCCTGCTCTCTCATTTAGCTATTTGCACCTTGTTGTTGTTGTGGATGGCTGTTCAGAAATCTAAATGTGTAATGGTTGAATTCAAGAAGTTTAAGCTGCCTATCAATCAATGTTTTTGAAACCAGTGAACAGCCAGTGAAAAAAAACATTGATTCTTGAAAAATATAACTTATAAATGCCCCATGAGGAACCAAAATATAAGCTTGTTTTTCTCCAATGTTTGTAAACATTGTAACTGTAAACAAACACTGTTTTGCCTCATAAGATGGTTAAAACAATCATTTTGATATCATGGATGGTCAGTCCTTGCATCCGTAGCCCTGTCTATTAATCTGAGATTGGTTACATTTCTCCAGGCCCATCTCTCTGCTTTTTACCAAAACAGAGGCGGGATGGCCATTTTGTTATTGTTTCATCTGTGGATTTTCCCTTTAAATAGCTGCATATAAGATATCAAAGTGTCACCAACAAAAAGTTAAACAATAGGCCTATAGCAAATGCAGCATATGGCATTAATTTTTCACATGTAAATAGCACTTTTCAGTACTGCTCAAAGCATGCCATTCCATGAGCGCATCATGTATTTTTCAACTCGACTCAATGAGCCCAATCAGTCCTCCATGACAACAAAATCATAAACAACAGAGTAGGGCTGGTTAATAAGTCCTTAGTTTTGGGGTCATGCTCAGGTAAAACAATTTGGCTAATCTATACTTTCATATTTCCAAGTCCTATTCTTGAAGATCAAGGAATATAACATTTATTGGAAAGACTGGAATTCTGATAGACTTCAGTTTTTAATGTAAATATATAATTTAATCACATTATTATATATAGTAGAAAGTGATGTGCTAGAAGAAGCCTACATAACCAATCCATAAAGTAAAATGTAACATCCATATGGCCAGCTTTGTAAACTTTAACATGGATTTATCCTGCAATAGATGTCGTTCAATTGGTAACATACATTTTTCTCTTCTTCTAAAGCCTCTTAAGGGGAAAGTAATCTAAAAGTAACTGAATGTAATCAGATTATGTTACTGAGTTTGGATAATCCAAAAGTTACGTTACTGATTACAATTTTGGACCGTTAACTAGTAGCTGTAAAGGATTACATTTAGAAAGTAACCTACCCAACCCTGAGTACATGTAGGATAAAAATCTCATGACAGGCCTGATGGAAACAGAACATTTGCTGGTGATCTTTCCAAATATCGCTAAAAATAAATACGCTAGACAAGGTGGGATATTTTTGTGTCTGTAAAATTAATTATTCGAGAAATGGCAGTGGAAATGCCTTTAAGCTCAAATATTGATAAAATAACCATTCTATCGAAGTAAACTTAGTCATTCGATGATGTGGTGTGTGGTTCTCCCACTACGACTTGGGAAACCTTGCATTTTATTAGGCTACAGATTAAATACATTTATGATGAACTTCACAGGGTGGTGAAAGTGCAAGGTGATCTTGATGTTCCTTTCCAATACATATCGAGGGTCTGATTCTGGTGACATCATGATCGATGGTTGACTGCCATTTGACAAATAAAATATACTCGCTCTTATCCATAATAATCTCATCATGTAGACCAGCCTACCCGCACTGTATCTGAAAGCTGTTGATTAGAGCGCACATGCCAAGACCAGAGTAGGCACATTTGCTATTTAACGCAACAGTTTTTGTGACAAAACTATTGGTAGAGTTGAAAATGCAATAAAAACACATTGAATTTTGATTTTTAAATGAAAAAGTACATTTTGTGTGCACTACATCATCACGCAGTGATTTTTGTTTGGTGGAAACACACCACTAGTGAGAAAATGAACATATTTTCTTTATGTGGATTTTAGAATATTTGCATGAAAATCTGTCACCAATTGGATGGAAACATAGCCAAAAAAACTTGTAGTCCTGATGGAATCTTAAACAATATGATTAAACAAGGTTCTGAAAAATTCCATTTGGCTATGTTAAAATGATTCATTCCAACATTGAATGTAGGTTATTTCCATGAGACTCATAACCCCTATCTTTAAGATTGGAGATACATTTGAACCCCACAATTACAGAGGCGTCTGTGTGAACAGTAACCTGGGGAAGGTACTTTGTAGTATTATACATTCTAGGCTTTTAAACTCCCTTATTGAACACAGTGTCTTGAGCAAGAGCCAAATTGGAGTTTTACCTAATTACTGCACATCTCGTTATATTTACACCGGAACATCACAAACCACTGCCAACCCAACAAAGCCTCACGACAGAACTTGGGAAAACATTACAAAATCTAAAAGTAAACTTAAATGCTATTTGGCTGTAAACAGACAGTACACAGTGGCAGACTATCTGACCACAGTGACTGATAGAAAACTGAGGAAAAAATGTACAATGTACAGACTCAGTGAGCATAGTCTTGACAAGAGTGGTGGTGTTGTTGGTCCATGACAAGTCCTCTGTGATGTGGACGCCGAGGAATTTAAAACTTGAAACTTTCTCTACTGTAGTCTCGTTGATGTGGATCGGTCATGTTCCCTCCTCTGCTTCCTGAAGTCAAGGTTGTTGTCATGAGGTTGTTGTCATGACACCACAATGGCAGTTCACTTACCTCCTCCCTATAGGCTGACTTGTCGTTGTTGGTTATCAGGCCTACAACCGTGGTGCCGTCAGAAAACTTGATGATGGCGTTTGTGTCGTGCTAAATCACGCAGTCGTGGGTGAACAGGGAGTACATCAGAGGACTGAGGACACACCCCTGGGGGGGCCCTGTCTTAAGAGTCAGTGTGGAAGAGGTATTGTTGGCAATCCTCACAACCTCTGGTTTGTTAGGTGAAATACCACAGTGTGCAATTATCGCAGCAAAATGTGGGACCTTTTGTGATAAGAAAACAAACACCAAAGTAAATAAAACCTAGACATATATGTATCTGTTTATTTAATTTCCCTTGCCATTTGTACTTCTACTTTTTATACAGACAGCATATGCTCTTGCACACACGCTAGCTTGCTGAGCGGGCCCTAGTGTAAGGTGCTAATAGTTGAATTTGTGAGCAATTGTATCTTAATTTATATGCTACAGACCAATACACTTATTTTTGTGTTTGTACATAGTTAATAATTTAACATGTCAGACATCTTTGTGTTTTGAAACTTTTGCGTGTTTAAAGTTAACTGTTAATTTGTGATTGTTTATTTCACTTCCTTTGGCAATGTTAACATATATTTCTCATGCCAATAAAGGCCCTTTGAATTGAGAGCGAGAGAGAGCGAGAGAGAGCGACATAGTTGTCTCTCTCTCTCTCTCTCTCTCTGACCACTGTGACTGACCCAAAATTATGGAAAGCTTTGACTATGTACAGACTCAGTGAGCATGGCCTTGCTATTGAGAAAGGCTGCCGTAGGCAGACATGGCTCTCAAGAGAAGACAGGCTGTGTTCACACTGCCCACAAAGCAAGGTGGAAACTGAGCTGCACTTCCTAACCTCCTGCCAAATGTATGACCAAATTAGAGACACATATTTCCCTCAGATTACACAGACCCACAAAGAACTAGAAAACAAATCAGATTTTGACAAACTCCCATATCTACTGGGTGAAACCACATTGTACAACCACAGCAGCAAGATTTGTGACCTGTTGCCACAAGAAAAGGGCAAACAGAGAAGAACAAGCATCATTGTAAATACAACCCATATTTATTTATTGTCCCTTTTGTAGTTTAACTATTTGCACATCGTCACAACACTGTATATAGATAGACATACTATGACATTTGAAATGTCTTTACTGTTCCTTTATTTCACCTTTGTTTATTATCTATTTCACTTGCTTTGGCAATGTAAACATATGTTTCCCCTTTGAATTGAATTGAGAGAGAAAAGCGATGGAGATGAACGCAATAGACCTACGTGTCCACTACTTGAAGCATATCGATGTGTCAATCTCATTGAATGCTTTCAGGTATGAAGGTAAGACCCAGATGCAGACCCCTGAGCCCTTTATAATGTTTCACAATCATCTCAGTTGAACATTTGTTACACAGACAGATATAAAATATGAAGCTTTTACCATAAGACATAGAGGCGCATACATACTTATAACAAGTAATAACACAATTTAACTGTCAGCTTAGTGTTAGCGAAGTGTTAGAGAGCATCTCGGCTCTTTCCCCCTCTCTTCCATAGATTTTGCGTCGTATTCCCCTCTTTTTACTTCTATATGGTCCTGTGTGGCTAGTTGGTAGAGCATGGTTCTTGCAATTTAATGAGCATGGCTCTTGCAACTTAACGATGATGGGTTTGATTCCCACTGGGACGAACCATATTGAAATGTGTACATGCACTACTGTAAGTTGCTTTGGATAAAAGTGTCTACTAACGGGCATATATCATATCATTTTCTATTACTATGTGCACCAACTCTTATCTATAAGTTCACCTCCCCATTCTTCTCTCCCGCTCACTATCTCATTCCTGTCACCCATCAAATCACTCTTTGCCCTTTCCTCGATAACACGGGACCCTTAGCCGCGTTACTTCGACACGTTTTTTGTCAGTCATCGCCCTTCTCCGGTTGCGGGCTGTTTCTTATTTTAGCCAGGCGCCTGAAATATGAGATGCCACACTGGGAGGATAAATAGTGGCCCAGGCAGGCCGGGAGGTTGTCGCAAACTTCAGTCGGATCTTCTCTCCTCTCTTCTCCCAGCTCTCCTGCAACCCTCCAAGGTAAGGGAATCAAATCATATCTTAATAAGAAAAAAGGATATCAAATGTTATTGAGGCTCTGGCTGATTGTACTTTATATTTTAATATATTGCTCATGCAGTGTGAGTGTGATATCTAATTGAAAGAGCACTGCAAACATCGTCTGCTGGCATTAAAAAAGCTTCTATGAGACTGCAAGAGCCAATGCCCGAGTAGAATTTTCAGAAGCATTGTCGTTATCATACAATCAAGGATGCATCAATGCTAATAAAATTATTATGCAAGCATTAGACGCATCTCTATGCTCAAAACATTCATACGGGATTCATCTCTTTAAATGCTCACTCAAATTAGTATACCATAATGTTGCTTTGCTGCATTAGGTATCATTGCTTCATTGCTTTACGCTAGCCTCCTGAGACCAAAAAGTGGAGACAACTTGACTCGCTTATAGCTTTTACTCACGCTCTACACTTTTAACTTAGCCTATACTGTACTTATTAACTGTACTACAAATACTGCAACAGAATGAATTCTCTATATAGCTCTATCAAATCAAATCAAAGTTTATTGGTCTTAGTTCTGAAAGCAACACACTGAGTTAGCAACTGGAGGGGCCTGCACACACAGTCCTTTTTACATGACCACTTACATATGTTTCAACGTTTATATTTGGTTTAACCTTTTTGGATTGAGTGGTACTGTAACAAGACGGGGTTTGGATAAGGAAGGAGTAGTGTGGAGGGGAGAGGAGATGGAGCATCCAAGGGAAAGGTCAGGGTTTAGAGAGACTAGAAAATCAAAAAGGTCATTCACATGCCCCGCAATATGCAACTTTTCAGGGAAGTCAGGAACCAATATACTCCGTCAGTTAGGAAAGCTAAGGCTAGCTTTTTCAAACAGAAATTTACATCCTGTAGCACTAATTCCAAAATGTTTTGGGACACTGTAAAGTCCATGGAGAATAAGAGCACCTCCTCCCAGCTGCCCACTGCACTGAGGATAGGAAACACTGTCACCACCGATAAACCTATGATAATTGATAATTTCAAGAATTATTTTTCCACGGCTGGCTACGCTTTCCACCTGGCTACCCCTACCCAGGCCAACATCTCAGCACCCCCTGCAGCAACTTGCCCCCCCCATCCCGCTTCTCCTTCACCCAAATCCAGACAGCTGATGTTCTGAAAGAACTGCAAAATCTGGATCCCTACAAATCAGCTGGGCTAGACAATCTGGACTGTTGCAACACCTATTAATAGCCTATTCGACCTCTCTTTTGTATCGTCTGAGATCCCCAAAGATTGGAAAGCTGACGCGGTCATCCCCCTCTTTAAAAGGGGGAGACACTCTAGACCCAAACTGTTATAGACCTATATCCATCCTGCCCTGCCTTTCTAAAATCTTCGAAAGCCAAGTTAATAAACAGATCACCGACCATTTCGAATCCCACCGTACCTTCTCTGCTATGCAATCTGGTTTCCGAGCTGGTCATGTGTGCACCTCAGCCACGCTCAAGGTCCTAAATGATATCATAATCTGTCGTTCTGCCCCTGAACAAGGCAGTTAACCCACTCTTCCTAGGCCGTCATTGAAAATAGGAATTTGTTCTTAACTGACTTGCCTAGTTAAATAAAGGTAAAATTGTACTGTATTTATTTTTGGCCCATCCACCCCGCACTTCGAAGGACAAAAATAACTTTGTTTTGCATTTTTGTTTCTTTACATACATTGTACTTTTTTTTATCCCATTTTCTCCCCAATTTTCGTGGTATCCAATCGCTAGTAATTACTATCTTGTCTCATCGCTACAACTCCCGTACGGGCTCGGGAGAGACGAAGGTCGAAAGCCATGCGTCCTCCGAAGCACAACCCAACCAAGCCGCACTGCTTCTTAAAACAGCGCGCCTCCAACCCTGTAACAAGGCTGGAAGCCAGTCGCACCAATGTGTTGGAGGAAACACCGTGTACGCGCCCGGCCCGCCACAGGAGTCGCTGGAGCGCGATGAGACAAGGATATCCCTACCGGCCAAACCCTCCCTAACCCGGACGACGCTATTCCAATTGTGCGTCGCCCCACGGACCTCCCGGTCGCGGCCGGCTGCGACAGAGCCTGGGCGCGAACCCAGAGACTCTGGTGATGCAGTGCCCTAGACCACTGCGCCACCCGGGAGGCCCCATACATTGTACTTTTATGCACAGTATTACATGATAGGAATACGGTTTGATATACACTTGCAGTGAAAACAGGACAAAATAAGCAAGAGTTAGCTGCTACTTATCCAAAAAAGAAAAAACAACTTATCCCTTAGCCCAAAACTTTTGGCCAACCTCAATGTAATGAATTTTAGTGACGTTGCCAATTCTTGTTCCCAAATGTATTTAGTTATTTGCGGAGTGTGAGTTACAGCATGATATTCGGGGGTCTCTGTGTTGAGTGCACACACTTTTTTATGGGCCTAATAATAAAGACGTCATTTAAATGGTCAAAATGTATTACATTTTAATGTGGCAGTCATGATATTTTCATCTGATTGTCAACAAACCAATCACTTAAAAAAGTAGGCTACCTGTGCATGTTTGGTCCATTTCAAAATAATTCTAGCATTCAAACTGCATGTATAGGCCTACTCTCGACATTTGATGAATGGAAATAGACATCTGTTACAAAACACCAAAAAGTGTGCCTAATGACATTCAGTGATTGCCATCGAGTAGATCTACATTCAGTGATGCGTCTTGCTGACAAATTGGCCTTTTTGTAGCCTGAAATGTGGATGAAACTGTCCCGGGAAAAACAGGATGGTCACCCTAACACACATGGTCAATTTACTAGACTAGGCTACAATGTAGTCTGTGTAGGCCTAGTGTTAAAAAAAAATTGGTGGGTAAAATCTAATTGCCGGTCACGGTGAAAAAAGTTTACTTGCGTTTACCCTCCACTAGGTCTACGCCACTGCCGGTAGCCTACCCTCTCAACCAAGGCAATTTTAAACATACGAACACATGCAGAATAGGTAGCCTACATTCAAAATAATACATGAGTTGAATCAAACATGTTTTACACCCTAGTTCATGAGTTGTCCATAATTCATGAATTAATGCTTGCCGTTTTCACAGATTGTGTCAAATAAAACCCTACCTTTCTTTCCTTACATTAATGACATGTATGACAGTGTTATTTGTCATTATAAAGCATATAACAATTACATTTGAACATTGAACTTAAACCCTGTACGAATCATAGATCTTGGAAATCTCTCTGAAAATGCACTGTAAGTGTAACTATGCCTATGTAACATTTATTATGTTTCGTTGTGAAAACAGTTCTCATGGGCACAAAAATCCAAAATAATGTAGGCCTAAGAAATTGCGAAATCAAGTGCTTCTAACCGAAAATGTCAAGTATAGGCCTACGGTCTTTAAGGTATACTTGTTGGATGGATTGGATGCGCAATGGTGTCTAACTGTAGGCTAGTTGTCTCGTGATATTGTCGACCATCATCAGCTGATCCAGGAAAGAAAACAAATATTTATAGCAAATAATAAAGCGAAATAAATGGTCTACTCCTTCTGGCCACGGATGGCACAAACACCAGTAGCACCTGATGCAAAGCACCTGAAAAACGTCGCAAATGAGCGCTCTAAACAGCTGACTGACAAAAGCAAACAATGCTAAA
The DNA here is from genome assembly GCF_045679555.1 of Salvelinus alpinus. NCBI lineage: Eukaryota > Metazoa > Chordata > Actinopteri > Salmoniformes > Salmonidae > Salvelinus > Salvelinus alpinus. The sequence continues at coordinate 4,138,897 of NC_092102.1, forward strand.
TAAACAGATAAATCTAATGCGTTGGAATTAAGGCTATTTCGTTTATCAAGAACACATGGTAAACAAATGGCGAAAATGTGGAAGTACAAAAGAAAATCGATGCGTAAATGAGCTCAGCCATGGCGGAAATTCAACACTACTGGAGAGAGTGCTGCCACATAGAAATACATGGTTTAAACCATAACAAAGAGGTGGGGGTGTTAGTTTCATTGGAATATTTTATTGTCATATTTACCACTGCATTTGATACAAATACGAGAATGGTTAAATTAGCATTATTTAGAGACCACCCCGAAGATTGACTTTTGTTGTATTTAGGGGAGCTAATATCTCATACAGCTGAGCTAGGGGAGCTGAGCCCACCCTGGTTCCCCTGTAATTCGCACCATGGTTATTTGGTCATCAAACTTGAACTCAAGATATGCCATCATCACGCAAACCGGAATATGCATCATCACACTCCCTCATCTGATTGGTCGAGTAGGCGGGCCTTCTAACTTTTTGGCTGTGGTAACTAGCGACGACCCAAATGGACAGACGCAAATACTTGCCACTTCCTTTACACATCTCTTACCTCCCATTTCTTTGAACGTTTCCACCTACTGCATTTTTACGGGGAAAGTTGGCTACACTCTTTTCACATCACATGCCTTTGTTTAAGTCTACCTTTGTTTATATGCTTTATTTGCTACTTTTGGGAAAGTCGGGGTCTCAACTTACTGTTAAGAGTTATAATAGTAGAATACACAAGGTGCAGTATCAAAAAAAATTGTGCATCAGCAGTTTTTCTCTTGTTATGTCAGTCACTGGCAGTCACTCAATTAGCCATGTCAGCAAAAATAAATATTATTGGTAAATTAATCTAGCCAGCTATCTAAACTTGTAGTAAACATGGGCGAATATCGACCGGGCATGCAGGACACAAACCCAGGGGCCCTGATATCCAAGGGACCCCCATTGATTTTGCTGGTCACTCTCACTCAGATATCATATTAACATGTCAAAAAGGTTTTGGCAAAATTTGTATAATTGCAGAAAATTGGCTTTAAAACTGCAAAGATGTCTCTCCACCCCATGGAAAATGTGTAGACTTGCAAGACATTTGTTATAAAATTGTCAAATGCCCGCGAGTTGGGGGGGGGCAACCAAATATCTGCTACTTTTGTGTATCTCAAGCCCTCTCTCTCTCCTCAGAACACCTCATGTTAACCAGTGTCTCCTGCCTTTTCCCTTCCTTTAGTCAAGATGCCTCACGCATTCCCCTTCCTCACTCCTGACCAGAAGAAGGAGCTTAGTGACATTGCTCACAAGATCGTCGCCCAGGGCAAGGGAATCCTCGCCGCTGATGAGTCTACCGGTATGCAAAGCGTGGCAAACATGTTGGTTGCACACTATGGAATGAAAAGTCACACATGCAAAGACATACTCGTAATCAGAGCAACAGAGCTTTCTTTTTTCACCTTATAACTTCTCCAAAACATCCCATTAGAACCAAAAAGTAAAAAATGTAAAAAACATCTCTTGCATCCCAAACAGAGACCTGGAGTAACTTGAGGATCAAATAAAACATAAAATTTGATTGGTATCAAGGCACAAGGCGAGACCCAAATGCAAACACAGGAGGCAGATGGTTGGAGTCTTACAATGTTTATTAATCCAAAGGGGTAGGCAAGAGAATGGTCGTGGACAGGCAAAAAGGTCAAAACTAGATCAGAGTCCAGGAGGTACAGAGTGGCAGACAGGCTCATGGTCAAGGCAGGCAGAATGGTCAGGCAGGCGGGTACAAAGTCCAGAAACAGGCAAGGGTCAAAACCGGGAGGACTAGAAAAAGCAGAATGCAAAAAGCAGGAGAATGGGAAAACCGCTGGTTGACTTGGAAACATACAAGACGAACTGGGACAGAGAGACAGGAAACACAAGGATAAATACACAGGGGGAAACAAGTGACACCTGGAGGGGGTGGAGAAAATAACAAGGACAGGTGAAACTGTTCAGGGTGTGACAATAGGTCAGATACACATTTTTTTTTTTTTGCAGATGTTATTTTGGGAATAGTGAAATGCTTGTGTTCCTAGCTCCAACAGTGCAGTGGTATCTAACAATTCACAACAATACGCACAAATCTAAAAGTCAAATAATGGAATTTAAAAATATATAAATATTAGGACAAGCAATGTCAGAGTGGCATTGACTAAAATACAGTATAATAGAATACAGTATATACATATGAGATGAGTAAAGCAGTATGTAAACATTATTAAAGTGACTAGTGTTCCATAAATTGTATTTATATATAATTTATATATAATATATGGTCCCGTGTGGCTCAGTTGGTAGAGCATGGCGCTTGCAACGCCAGGGTTGTGGGTTCATTCCCCGCGGGGGGACCAGGATGAATATGTATGAACTTTCCAATTTGTAAGTCGCTCTGGATAAGAGCGTCTGCTAAATGACTTAAATGTAAATATAGGATTTTTTACCCCCTTTTTCTCTGCAATTTCATGATATCCAATTGGTAGTTACAATCTTGTCCCATCGCTGCAACTCCCGTACGGACTCGGGAGAAGCGAAGGTTAAGAGCCGTGCATCCCCCGAAACACAACCCCATAGAGAGGAACCAGGCTATGAGGGTTGGCCAGTCCTCTTCTGGCTGTACTGGGTGGAGATTATAACAGAACATGGCCAAGATGTTCAAATGTTCATAGATGACCAGCAGGGTCAAATAAGAATAATCACAGTGGTTGTCGAGGGTGCAACAGGTCAGCACCTCAGGAGTAAATGTCAGTTGGCTTTTCATAGCCAATCATTTAGAGTATCTCTACCACTCCTGCTGTCTCTAGAGAGTTGAAAACAACAGGCCTGGGACAGGTAGCACGTCCGGTGAACATGTCAGGGTTCCATAGCCGCAGGCAGAACAGTTAAAACTGGAGCAGCAGCACGGCCAGGTGGACTGGGGACAGCAAGGAGTCATCAGGCCAGGTAGTCCTGAGGCATAGTCCTAGGGCTCAGGTCCTCCGAGAGAAAGAAAGAGCATACTTAAATTCACACAGGACACCGGATAAGACAGGAGAAATATTCCAGATATAACAGACTGACCCTAGCCCCCCGACACATAAACTACTGCAGCATAAATACTGGAGGCTGAGACAGGAGAGGTCTTATTGGACCATTTCTTCTTTGGAGTCCACCAAAGAGGAAAAGGTCAAGAAAGTCCTCTTCACACTTTCAAACTCTAAAGCAAAGGATGTGTATGGTCTTGATACCATATTAAAAAAATGACAGAGGCAGCCTAGCCACTAAAGATCATTTACCCAGATAATCAACTTTTCAGTGCAAGAAAGTTAATTCCCGAAAGCATGGAAGACTGCCATCGTGACCCCTGTACATAAATCTGGAGACCAGCAGGAAGTGAGCAACTACAGGCCTATCAGTATCCTCCCTGTCATCTATAAGGTTGCTGAAAAAGTTGTACTGGAACAGCTCACAGCACACCTGAACACAAGGACTGTCTCCCTTCACCCATTCAGTTTGGGTTTAAGGCGAACCACTCAACAGAGACAGCATATGTCTATCTCCTAGAGAGATCAAGGCCAAGCTGGATACAGGAAGCCTAGTAGGGGCGGTCTCCCTCGACCTACGGAAGGCATTTGACACGTCAACCATAACGTCCTTCTCTACTCTACTTTTGCACAATCGGCCTTCTCATTTAAAGCAGCTAAGAAATTAAATGGCCTCCCCTCTGCTCTGAACATGTAACAGCTTCCAAGCCTTCTTAACAGAGACCAGCAAAAATGATTAAGTCCAATCAGTCATGCTTTTACTGATTCTTAACCTAAAAGGCCATAATAACTTTTAATGCAACAGAAGACACATTAGGACATACACATGTTCAATAACTGGCCAATATTTTTGGTTTGTTTCTTAAATATTTTACTATTTTCATCCAACAGAAATGTGCTTCTATGTGCAATGTGTTGACTTCCGTGTTGAAAAATGTATATAGCATAATGTTTGCTCTACTTCTTTCTGTGAATCTAATCCTCACTCCCTCTCTCACTTTCCACCCAACAGGCAGCGTTGCCAAGCGCTTCCAGAGCATCAACACTGAGAACACAGAGGAGAACAGGAGACTGTACCGTCAGCTGCTCTTCACCGCTGACGAGCGCGCCGGTCCTTGCATTGGTGGCGTCATCTTCTTCCACGAGACCCTGTACCAGAAAACCGATGCCGGCAAGACCTTCCCCCAGCACGTCAAGTCCAGAGGCTGGGTTGTAGGCATCAAGGTTGACAAAGGTGTCGTCCCCCTCGCCGGAACCAACGGAGAGACCACCACCCAGGGTAAAGAGGAAGAATAGAACATCTATGGGATTCACAATTAATCGAAATGCATACAGTACAACAACATACACGCAATCAATGCAACATACAATCAATCCCATTTGTTTATCAAGTCACAAAATGCCTGAATAGTATTGCAACCTAGATACAATACACACATACAAAACCTTTACAAAATACCCTCCCGCACTCATCTCTTTCTTCTGTCCCTGCCTCCATCCTTTTCTCCTTCAGGTTTGGATGGCCTGTATGAGCGTTGCGCCCAGTATAAGAAGGACGGTTGCGACTTCGCCAAGTGGCGTTGTGTGCTGAAAATCACCTCCACCACCCCCTCTCGCCTTGCGATCATGGAGAATTGCAATGTCCTGGCCCGTTATGCCAGCATCTGCCAGATGGTAAGAATCACATTGAAAATATCCCGAGCCCTCAGTGGTCTTGTTAAATCATTAGCTTAACTAGTTAAAAAACACAGTGTCAACAATTGCAAGTTTGTGTATTCAATTCTCCTATGGGCCATAAGTTACCTTTGAATCATTGACTCTCTGTATACATGTGGGTTACACTATATTAACTTTCATGAAATAAGCCATTATAAATGTATTAAATGCTTATAAATTCTTCAGAAATGATTACAAATATTATAAATACATACCTAAAAGTGTTATTAGACGTGTATAAAGTTAGTACCAGAACCAAGCAACTCTCCTTAGTTTTTTGAAAGATATGAACGCTACAGTATGTTTTGTCATGAGTAAGGTACAGCAGATTTTCTGGTATGTGTCTGGGCTTACTTACTCAGTGGGTAGAGCTATCAGTGAGATATTAAGATAAATTAATAGAGTCAAAACTACATGATTGCTTCTGTGTTATTTCATAGTTTTGATGTCTTCACTATTATTCTACAATGTAGAAAATAGTAAAAGTAAAGAAAAACCCTTGAATGAGTAGATGTGTCCAAACTTTTGACTGATACTGTATGTGTCAGTTAAATATCAGACAAGTAAATAACAGTCATTTCTGATCTCTTCACAACCATAGTTCAGGGACATCGGTTTAGTCAGGACTGCTCACTGTTGTAGGTCCCATAATCCTAGTAAACAACACACACATATTACAAATCACTCATTGGAAACACCGTTTTTTCTCTGTTTGTTTTTATTGAATATATAGCTGTAGAGGGATAGAGAGGAAAGATAGAAGAGCCACCACTAAAGTCTCACTGTTCTGACTGTTAACTGTCATGATCAATAACATGCTCTGTTGGCTAAAAGTGTCTTTTAGTAGTCATTAACTCTGCCCTCTGCTAGCACGGCATTGTCCCCATTGTTGAGCCTGAGATCCTCCCCGACGGTGACCATGACCTGAAGCGCACCCAGTATGTGACTGAGAAGGTTCTGGCCGCAATGTACAAGGCTCTGTCCGACCACCACGTCTACCTGGAGGGTACCCTCCTGAAGCCCAACATGGTCACCGCTGGACATTCCTGCTCACACAAGTACACCCACCAGGACATCGCCATGGCCACCATTACCGCCCTGCGCCGTACCGTGCCCCCAGCAGTCCCTGGTGAGCGGCCGACAACACACTGAATACAGCCCAATATACAGTACAGCGCCATGCACTTCTACATTTCTAAACTTCCAGCTTCACCCACTCACACTCAATGTTATCACACATGTTCACAAACACACCTTCTATGACTATGGCACTTTCATATACAGTGTTTAGTTACATTATTATATACAGCATGTTATTATATATTTCACATACAAATGTAGACACAATTTGTTGATGTATCTTTTTTCAGTCGTTTTTTTTACAATAAAATAACCCCTCTCCTTATCCGCTTCACCCACAGGCATCACCTTCCTGTCCGGTGGCCAGTCTGAGGAGGAAGCCTCCATCAACCTGAATGTCATGAACCAGTGCCCCCTGCACAGGCCATGGGCAATTACTTTCTCCTATGGCCGCGCTCTCCAGGCATCCGCCCTTAAGGCATGGGGTGGCAAGCCCGGTAACGGCAAGGCTGCCCAGGAGGAGTTCATCAAGAGAGCTCTGGTACGAACAACCAAATATATTTTATCCATTTATTTTCATATATTTCACATACATTTCATATGTGATTGTCATATATTTTGCTTATATTTCATATGTGATTATTTATAGCTGTATAGAGGCCACATCCCACTGGGCACAGAAGTCAAATCAACATCTATTTCACGTTGATTCAACGTAATTTCATTGAAAGGACGTGGAAACAACGTTGATTCAACCAATGTGTGCCCAGTGGAATGTTTATGGTATGGATGTATAGGAAGTCACAATGTACAGTATATTCCACACTTCGAAAAATATCAGCTGAAAATGAGTTTATGTTGTGCTTATTTCCTTCCACAGGCCAACAGCCTGGCCTGCCAAGGCAAGTATGTTGCTTCCGGAGACAGCGCCGCTGCTGGAGAATCACTGTTCGTGGCCAACCATGCTTATTAAGCATGGACACTCATCAGCGTCCCTCTCCTAACCCTCCCTACACCCCCCTCCCTCACCACGGGTAGTGCCATGTTGTTTCTGGTACCTCCCAAAAGTCATCTCTACTCGACCCTCTGCGACACCACTTGTTTGGTACCTCCATACGGACAAAATAAACGCAAGCCTTTCTTTGGGCTCTTGCTTCAGAGAGAAGATTCAAAACAATGAAAGTTCTGCCTCCATTCCCTCTTCCTACCATTTTACAGCTTTTTTTTAAGGTGAAATGGTTTCCATCGTCATGTTTTTATACAACATGCAACATTATTCCTTGGTCTGTAACACCTGACTGATGTAATGTTTGTACTGGAGCCTTGGAATAAATTATTTTACCTAACAATATGTTGCTTTGCTTCATTCCTTATTACATTTCATTGTGACTCTGAAAACTGACCTTACATCATTGAACATCCCGCTCGACTCAATGACTACTTCCTATTTATTTGGAATGTACTGTTGGATGTCGGTAAATATTATCATAGAAACAAATATTACATTTCAGGTAAGACACAGATGCAGACAACGTCGAATTAAGAATAGTTTATTCATCCAAGAGGAGCAGGCAAAAGACAGGTCAAGGTAGGCAGGGGTCAGTAATCCAGATAGGTGGGGCAAAGGTACAGGACGGCAGGCAGGCTCAGGGTCAGGGCAGGCAGAAAAGGCCACTCCGACATCTAAAGCATCGGCCTCCACTACAAACTGACGGCAAGGGTCAGGATGAACCAAGATAGGAGCAGTGGTGAAGCGGTGTTTGAGGTCCCGGAACGACCGGTCAGTGGCAGAGGACCACGTGAACGGAACCTTGGTAGAGGTGGCAGAGTTGTAAAGAAAAAGCCATATCTCCGACTGGCCAATAAAAATAAAAGATTAAGATGGGCAAAAGAACACAGACATTGGACAGAGGAACTCTGCCTAGAAGGCCAGCATCCCAGAGTCGCCTCTTCACTGTTGACGTTGAGACTGGTGTTTTGCGGGTACTATTTAATTAAGCTGCCAGTTGAGGACTTGTGAGGCGTCTGTTTCTCAAACTAGACACTCTAATGTACTTGTCCTCTTGCTCAGTTGTGCACTGGGGCCTCCCACTCCTCTTTTCATTCTGGTTAGAGCCAGTTTGCGCTGTTCTGTGAAGGGAGTAGTACACAGCGTTCAACGAGATCTTCAATTTCTTGGCAATTTATCACATGGAATAGCCTTCATTTTTCGTAACAAGAATAGACTGACTAGTTTCAGAAGAAAGGTCTTTGTTTCTGGCCATTTTGAGCCTGTAATCGAACCCACAAATGCTGATGCTCCAGATACTCAAATAGTCTAATGAAGGCCAGTTTTATTGCCTCTTTAATTAGCACTACAGTTTTCAGCTGTGCTAACATAATTGCAAAAGGGTTTTCTAATGATAAATTGCAAACGGGTTTTAAAATGATACACTTGGATTAGCTAACACAACGTGCCATTGGAACACAGGAGTGATGGTTGCTGATAATGGACCTCTGTACGCCTATGTAGATATTCCATTAAAAATCAGCCGTTTCCAGCTACAATAGTCATTTACAACATAACGATGTCTACACTGTATTTCTGATCAATTTTATGTTATTTTAATGGATGAAATTTTTTGGCTTTTCTTTCAAAAACAAGGACATTTCTAACTGACCCCAAACTTTTGAACGGTGGTGTATATGAAGAGTGTGAAAGTGTGTGTACAGTGCATTCGGAAGTATTCAGAGCCCTTCTCTTTTTCCACATTTTGAAGGTTACAGCCTTATTCTAAAATTGTTTTTTTTCCCCTCATCAATCTAGACACAATACCCCATAATGACAAAGCAAAAACAGGTTTTTAGAAAATATTTAAAAAAAATAAAAAAAACATTTACATAAGTATTCAGACCCTTTACTCAGCACTTTGTTTAAGCACCGTTGGCAGCAATTACAGCATCGATTCTTCTTGGGTATGACACTACAATCTTGGCACACCTTTATTTGGGGAGATTCTCCCATTCTTCTCAAGATCCTCTCAGGCTCTGTCAGGTTGGATGGGGCGCGTCACTGCACAGCTATTTAAAGTTCTCTCCAGAGATGTTCGATCGGTTTCAAGTCCATTCTCTGGCTGGGCCACTCAAGGAAATTCAGAGACTTGTCCCAAAGCCACTCCTGTGTTGTCTTGGCTGTGTGCTTAGTGTCGTTGTCTTGTTGGAAGGTGAACCTTCACCCCAGTCTGAGGTCCTAAGTGCTCTGGAGCTGGTTTTCATCAAGGATCTCTCTGTACTTTGCTCCGTTCATCTTTCCCTCGATCCTGACTAGTCTCTGTCGCTGAAAGACATCCCCACAGCATGATGATGTCACCACCATGCTTCATCGTAGGGATGGTGCCAGGTTTCCTCCAGACGTGACGCTTGGCATTCAGGCCAAAGAGTTCAATCTTGGTTTCATCAGACCAGAACATCTTGTTTCTCATGGTCTGAGAGTCCTTTAGGTGCCTTTTGGCAAACTCCAAGCGGGCTGTCATGTGCCTTTTACTGAGGAGTGGCTTCTGTCTGGCCACTCTACCATAAAAACGTGATTGGTGGAGTGCTGCAGAGATGGTTGTCCTTCTGGAAGGTTCTCCCATCTCCACAGGGGAACTCTGTTACAGTGACCTTCGGGTTCTTGGTCACCTCCTTGACCAAGGTCCTTCTCCCCCGATTGCTCAGTTGGGCCGGGCGGCCAGCTCTAGGAAGAGTCTTGGTGGTTCTTCCATTTAAGAATGATGGAGGCCACTGTGTTCTTGTGGACCTTCAACGCTGCAGATAATTTTTGGTACCCTTCCCCAGATCTGTGACTCGACACAATCCTGTCTTGGAGCTCTACGGACAATTCCTTCGACCTCATGGCTTGGTTTTTGCCCTGACATGCACTGTCAACAGTGGAACCTTATATAGACAGGTGTGTGCCTTTCCAAATCATATTCAATTAATTGAATTTACCACAGGTGAACTCCAATCAAGTTGTAGAAACATGTCAGGGATGATCAACGGAAACAGGATGCACCTGAGCTCAATTTCGAGTCTCATAGCAAAGGGTCTGAATACTTATGTAAATAAGGTATTTCAGTTTTTTATTTTTACTAAAATTACAAAAATGTCTTAATACCTATTTTCACTTTGTCATTATGGTGTATTGTGTGTAGATTGATGAGGGAAAAAATGTATTTATTAGTTTTTTTAATAAGGCTGTAACGTAACAACATTTGGAAAAGGGAAGGGGTCTGAATACTTTCCGAATCCACTGCATGTGTGTGTATGTTTTGTATGTGTGTGCGTATTTAGTGTGTGTGTGTGTCTATGTTTGTGTGTGTGTTGGAGTGTAAGTGCGTGTGAGTGTGTGGGTAGAGTCAGTGCAAGAGAGTCAGTGGAAAAAAGGGTCAATGCATTAGTCCGGGTAGCCATTTGATTAACTGTTTAGCAGTCTTGTGTCTTGGGGTAGAAGCTGATCAGGTGCCTTTTGGTCCCAGACTTGGCGCTCTGGTACCGCTTGCCGTGCGGTAGTAGAGTGAACAGTCTATGGCTTGGGTGGCTGAGGTCTTTTGTAAATTTTACGGGCCTTCCTCTGACACTGCCTGGTATAGAGGTCCTGGATGGCGGGGAGCTCAGCCCCAGTGATGTACTGGGCCATCCGCACCACTCTCTGTAGTGCGTTGCAATTGAGGGCGGTGCAGTTGTCATACCTTGCGGTGATGCAGCCAGTCAAAATGCTCTCAATGGTGCAGCTGTAGAACTTTTTGAGGATCTGAGGGGCCTTGCCAAATCTTTTCAACCTCCAGATTTTGAAGAGACGCCTGCTTCACGACTGTGCTGGTGTGAGAAGACCATGTCAACAGGCTATTCTGTTACGATGTTGCCGAAGAACCATCTACTAGCCCCGGCCCGCTAGCTTTTCTGAACGCTGTGTCCCCTGCTCGCCTAGCATAGTAGTGACTACCGAACAGCACCCTGACTCACCTATTGCTGCTCTTTCGACCCTATGATCACTCGGCTACACATCTGATGCCCCCTGGACTGTTTCAATAACACAGTACCTCATTTTGTTTACCTGTCGGCCCCAGCCTTGAACTCAGGTCCTGTCCTAACTAACCCGCTCTGCCCATTCATTGCCATTTACCCGTTGTTGTCTTAGCTCTCCTGATCAACACCTGTATGTCTCTCTCATATGTCAATATGCCTTATTACTGTTGTTTAGGTTAGTTATCATTGTTTTAGTTTACAATGGAGCCCCTAGTTCCACTCATTATACCTCTGATACCTCTTTTGTCCCACCTCCCACTCATGCGGTGACCTCACCCATTATAACCAGCTTATCCAGAGATACAACCTCTCTTATCATCACTCAGTGCCTGGGCTTACCTCCGCTGTACCCGCACCCCACCATACCCCTGTCTGCACATTATGCCCTGAATCTATTCTACCACGCCCAGAAATCTGCTCCTTTTATTCTTTGTCCCCAACGCTGTAGGCGACCAGTTTTGATAGCCTTTAGCCGTACCCTCATCCTACTCCTCTGTTCCTCGGGTGATGTGGAGGTAAACCCAGGCCCTGTGTGTCCCCAGGCGCCCTCATTTGTTGACTTCTGTGATAGAAAAAACCTTGGTTTCATGCATGTCAACATCAGAAGCCTCCTCCCTAAGTTTGTTTTACTCACTGCTTTAGCACACTCCTCCAACCCTGATGTCCTTGCCGTGTCTGAATCCTGGCTTAGGAAGGCCACCAACAATTCTGAAATTACCATACCCAGCTACAACATTTTCCGTCAAGATAGAACTGCCAAAGGGGGAGGAGTTGCAATCTACTGCAGAGATAGCCTGCAAAGTTCTGTCATACTTTCCAGGTCTATACCCAAACAGTTTGAACTTCTAATTTTAAAAATGAACCTCTCCAGAAATAAGTCTCTCACTGTTGCCGCCTGCTATCGACCCCCCTCCGCTCCCAGCTGTGCCCTGGACACCATTTGTGAATTGATCGCCCCCATCTAGCTTCAGAGTTCGTTCTGTTAGGTGACCTAAACTGTGATATGCTTAACACCCCGGCAGTCCTACAATCTAAGCTAGATGCCCTCAATCTCACACAAATCATCAAGGAACCCAGCAGGTAGAACCCTAAATCCGTAAACATGGGCACCCTCATGGACATTATCCTGACCAACTTGTCCTCCAAATACACCTCTGCTGTTTTCAATCAGGATCTCAGCGATCACTGCCTCATTGCCTGTATCCGCTATGGGTCTGCGGTCAAACGACCACCCCTCATCACTGTCAAACGCTTCCTAAAACACTTCTGCGAGCAGGCCTTTCTAATCGACCTGGCCCGGGTATCCTAGAAGGATATCGACCTCATCCCGTCAGTAGAGGATTCCTGGTCATTCTTTAAAAGTAATTTCCTCACCATCTTAGATAAGCATGCCCCGTTCAGAAAATGCAGAACTAAGAACAGATATAGCCCTTGGTTCACTCCAGACCTGACTGCCCTTGACCAGCACAGAAACATCCTGACTGCAATAGCATCGAATAGTCCCCACGATATGCAACTGTTCAGGGAAGTCAGGAACCAATACACGCAGTCAGTCAGGAAAGCAAAGGCTAGCTTTTTTCAAGCTGAAATTCGCATCCTGTAGCTCTAACTCCAAAAAGTTTTGGGACACTGTAAAGTCCATGGAGAACAAGAGCACCTCCTCTCAGCTGCCCACTGCACTGAGGCAAGGTAACACGGTCACAACTGATAAATCCATGATAATCGAAAATTTCAATAAGCATTTCTCAATGGCTGGCCATGCCTTCCTCCTGGCTACTCCAACCCCGGCCAACAGCTCCGCCTCCCCCGCAGCTACTCGCCCAAGCCTCCCCAGCTTCTCCTTCACCCAAATCCAGATAGCAGATGTTCTGAAGGAGCTGCAAAACCTGGACCCGTACAAATCAGCTGGGCTAGACAATCTGGACCCTCTCTTTCTAAAACTATCCGCCGCCATTGTTGCAACCCCTATTACCAGCCTGTTCAACCTCTCTTTTGTATCGTCCGAGATCCCTAAAGAGTGGAAAGCGGCCCCTCTTCAAAGGGGGTGACACCCTAGACCCAAACTGTTACAGACCTATATCCATCCTGCCCTGCCTATCTAAAGTCTTCGAAAGCCAAGTTAATAAACAGATCACTAACCATTTCGAATCCACCTTCTGCGCTGTGCAATCCGGCTTCTGAGCTGGTCACGGGTGCACCTCGGCCACGTTCAAGGTACTAAACGCTATCATAACCGCCATCGATAAAAGACAGTACTGTGCAGCCGTCTTCATCGACCTGGCCAAGGCTTTCGACTCTGTCATTCACCGTATTCTTATCGGCAGACTCAATAGCCTTGGTTTTTCTAATGACTGCCTCATGTGGTTCACCAACTACTTTGCAGACAGAGTTCAGTGTGTGAAATCGGAGGGCCTGTTGTCCGGACCTCTGGCAGTCTCTATGGGGGTACCACAGGGTTCAATTCTCGGGCCAACTCTTTTCTCTGTATATATCAATGATGTCGCTCTTGATGCGGGCGATTCCCTGATCCACCTCTACGCAGACGACACCATTCTGTATACTTCTGGCCCTTCCTTGGACACTGTGCTAACTAACCTCCAAACGAGCTTCAATGCCATACAACACTCCTTCCGTGGCCTCCAACTGCTCTTAAACGGTAGTAAAACCAAATGCATGCTTTTCAACAGTTCGCTGCCCGCACCTGCCCGCCCGACTAGCATCACCACCCTGGACGGTTCCGACCTAGAATATGTGGACAACTATAAATACCTAGGTGTCTGGCTAGACTGTAAACTCTCCTTCCAGACTCATATTAAACATCTCCAATCCAAAATCAAATCTAGAATCGGCTTTCTATTTCGCATCAAAGCCTCCTTCACTCACACCGCCAAACTTACCCTAGTAAAACTGACTATCCTACCGATCCTCGACTTCGGCGATGTCATCTACAAAATAGCTTCCAACACTCTACTCAGCAAACTGGATGCAGTCTATCACAGTGCCATCCGTTTTTTACCAAATCACCTTATACCACCCACCACTGCGACCTGTATGCTCTAGTCGGCTGGCCCTCGCTACATATTCGTCGCCAGACCCACTGGCTCCAGGTCATCTATAAGTCTATGCTAGGTAAAGCTCCGCCTTATCTCAGTTCACTGGTCACAGTAACAACCCCCAGTTAAAGACTTTTATTTCCCTCACCAACTTTAAACATCAACTATCTGAGCAGCTAACCGATCGCTGCAGCGGTGCATAGTCCATCTGTAAATAGCCCACCCAATCTACCTACCTCATCCCCATACTGTTTTTATTTTATTTACTTTTCTGCTCTTTTGCACACCAGTATCTCTACTTGCACATCATTATCTGCTCATTTATCACTCCAGTGTTAATCTGCTAAATAGTAATTATTTGCTCCTATGGCCTATTTATTGCCTACCTCCTCATGCCTTTTGCACACACTGTATATAGACTTTCTTTTTTCTACTGTGTCATTGACTTGTTTATTGTGTTATTGGCTTGTTTATTGTTTACTCCATGTGTAACTCTGTGTTGTTGTCTGTGTCACACTGCTTTGCTTTATCTTGGGCAAGTCACAGTTGCAAATGAGAACTTGTTCTCAACTAGCCTACCTGGTTAAATAAAGGTGAAATAAAAAATTAAAAAATAAATATCATCCTCGAGTTTGTCTATATAGACGAATAATAACATAAATACATTTTGTAGTTGCATACAGTATATCAGGGTATAGGTCAATTCCATTTCAATTCACTCAATTCTGGAAGTTAACTGAAATTCCAATTCCATTTTTTTCATTGAAAGAATTGGAATTGGAATTTCTGTTTACTTCCTGATTTGACTGAATGAAAATGGAACCCCAACCTTGCTGAACGCAGTTGTCTGAAGTCCATTGTGTTATCTTTCCCTCTGCCCCTAGGCAACCACCACAGTGATGGTATACATCCCAGAAGCCTCTCTGTTGTGTAGGTCCTCCTCCTTTACCTTCACGCTACAGAACTCCTGCACCGAGGGACTCCAAATCGTCTATGTCTCCCAACAGCCAATCAGTGACCACGAATGGATCCACACGGATCCAGTAGATCACATGGAAAACAAGAGGCTCTTCAACCTGCCTGTGAGAGATAGAGATACACTGGGTTACAGGCATGCGATCAATGTTTTATTAGTTGACCTGTGTGCAGATAATGAGATGCGTGTGTGTGTGCTTCAGGTGAACTACCGGCCTCCCTCCCAACTAGGTGTTTTAATCCCGACCACAGACAATATCTATAACGCTGACCCAAGTCATCCCCACCCCAGACAGCACTACCCCATCTCCAAGGTGAGCAAAGGTCACAAGGTTCACACACGCCAGCACTACCTTGTCTCCAAGCTGAGCAAGTCTTGTATGTTTGTGCAGTGTAACTTTACTAAGTGTCTATATGTGCTTCTGTGTTGTGTTTCGCATTGGGTGTAAGCTGTGATGCATAGTGTTTGTAGGTGACAAATTGTGTGCCTTCCTCCAGAACTCTGGTCGGTATAAGCAGTGTGCAGGGAAAAGGTCAGCAGAGGAATGTGGCTGTACAGACAGACTGAAAGTCTCTCCTCTAGCCATCAACTCGGACTGCAGACAGAGGGTACACATCTGCATCAGTGTGATCAATCATCAATGTCTTCCAAAAACAAAACAATTACATATACAGTATCAGTCAAAAGTTTGGACATGTCTACTCATTCAAGTTATTTTTTTACATTGTAGAATAATAGTGAAGACATCAAAACTATGAAATATCACATATGGAATAATGTAGTAACCAAAAAAGTGTTAAACAAATCAAAAGATATTTTATATTCTTCAAAGTAGCCACCATTTGCCTTGATGACAGCTTTGCACACTCTTGACATTCTCTCAACCAGCTTCCTGAGGTGAACAGCTTAAATAAGCAAATTCTATATGTGTTATTTCATAGTTTTGATGTCTTCACTATTATTCTACAATGTAGAAAATAGATAAATAAAGAAAAACGCTGGAATGAGTAGGTGTGTTCAAACTTTTGACTGGTACTATACATTAAATATTGTAACATTTATTTTAAAAAAGTAAAAAAATATTGAATATGCTATAAACTCATATTTAGTACCGTTTAGTGGAATATATTAAAGTATTGTCTTAATGTAACTGTGCATTCTGCATAATACAGTCTTGTCGACTGCGAGCATGAATGAAATCATATAAAATTCGTATATTGGTTAAAACGTATTTTAGTCTTTCCCATGTCCTCTGTGTTGTACTGTAGGTGCTGAGGCTAACATTTCCTGTGACTGACTTCAACATCACCTTGTTCCTGAGGAGAACCAACCACGCTGACCACCCGCTCTGCTCTCCTTACTTTGTTACTGTCACGGAGGTCAACAACCGGACCAGCTGGAAGGTCACAGGTCAGTCTCATCCCAGAAGGCTTTGCAATATAAGGATGATTTTAAAGATGGAATCAGCATTAGGGGAAACAGCACCACTGCGGACCCCAGCACCTTTTGTTTTTGTTTTGTGGATGAAACGGAGGCGTGTAAAAAAAAATATATATATAATTTGCAGTACATATTCTGCTGTTCTATTGCGTGTGCAATTTTTATTGAACCTTTATCTAACTAGTCAAGTCAGTTAAGATGATGGCCTACCCCGACCAAACCCTTCCTTAACCCGCCCCATGGGACTCCCGATCATGGCCGGTTGTGATACAGCCCAGGATCGAACCCGGATCTGTAGTGACGCTTCTAGCACTGCGATGCAGTGTCTTAGAATGGTGCGCCACTCGGTCCCCCAAATGATGTCCAAGTTGGGGGAAAAACGGTGTTTGTTTGCAGTAACTTCTTTTGTTGTTGGGGCCTCCCGAGTGGGGCAGCTTTCTTAGGCACTGCGTTGCAGTGCTAGTGGCGTCACTACAGATCCGGGTTCGATCCCGCTGACACGGTCGCCAGTTGTAAGGTGTTTCCTCCGACACATTGGTGCGGCTGGCTTCCGAGTTAAGCGGGCAGGGTGTCAGGACTTTAACTACCAATTGGATATCACGAAATTGGGGCGAAAAAGGGGTAAAAAGTACAACATTTAAAAAAACATTTATTTTTGTAAAATCACAAACGGACGTGGCAGTTTCACCATTTAGGATTGCAACTTTAAAATGTGAAAAATACATATTTTCTGTCATCTTTTCAACCAGAAAAAATGATTTCAACCAGAAAAGGGTGATCATAACTTCCCTTGTATAATGTTGCCTAATGGGCAGGTCTTTAGTGCACTATAGTGAAACACACATTCTCTGTTGTTAACCCGTCTTTTCCCATCCTTTGTGTTGGTAGGGACCCATGCCACCCCCACCATGGACAGGATGAGACAATATTTTGAAGACAGTCTAGAGAACAATCTCTACAACCCAGAGGGACTGCAGATCAGCTTTTATGTAAATCATCTACAGTCTCCCTGACTATATGACATGTTCATAAATTGTAAAACAGTTGAGTGTAATCTGTATACGTCTGCATAGAAATACTGTCATTTCAGTCATGCGAATTGTGCTATGAAATAGCAGTTTCCATCTGGGGTTTCATTGTGACAATGTTATAAATATAATATTTTTCCAACCTAACAACGACCACCATTATTCTCCACAGGGCTCTGAGCTTTTCCACTTCCGTATCTCTGTCATTCCTGGAGTTGTGTTGTGTGACCTGGTGGAGGAGGTACAGGTGAGGAACCCTGTAGCTTTTACACTGAAGTCAGTAACTAATAAAAAAGAGGAAGAACAAGATAACCTCTGGCCCTCACCTATTTCTCTCCTTCCTTTCTCGCTCTCCCTTTCTCTCTCTCTCTTCCTATACGGGTAGATCTACGTAGACGAGCCTCCGCTGGCGTTCCCAACCCAACAGCTCGTCAACAACATGGCAGCCATCATCCTGGGAGGCTTGCTGCTCGTTGGCTTCCTTCTCATATACAACGGCGTTGCCATGCCAACCAAGAGCAGCATCAAAACCCTCCTCAAGAAACACAAGCCCACCATCTCCCCAACCAGGACCCAGAACTCTACCACAACACAGGGACACGAGTAGGATTTTACAGTTTGGCATTGTAAGAGTGTGTTATAGAGTTGTACGTTCCATTTTTAGCCTTTTAACCTAAGTATGAGATGTAAATGTTTTTATTGTTCAGATTTATCCTTTTTTCAAATGTGTGTTCTATGAAATTTGTATTTGGGAAAGATTGAAAGAAACTAGCAAAGATTAAAAGGTACAAATGAAAGGAAAAACACATGCTCGGGGTGGGTTTTATTGGTTGTTGCTGTGTTTTCAAAGCAAATACAAACTGTAAAAAATGTTTTCACAAAAAGTAAACCAGGATTTGTTGCCATTAGGACTTTGTCAGATACTACTACATTATATTCTGGTAGGTTGTATCACATAATATCTCAGGCCTGTAGGAGTAGTCGGGAAGGATCCATAAATAAAACACATCACTCATAGTTGTGAGTACGTAGTAACCCGTATTAAAGTGGAACGCTGCATAGGAGCAGCTACAGTGGCTTGCGAAAGTATTCACCCCCCCTTGGCATTTTTCCTATTTTGTTGCCTTACAACCTGGAATTAAAATAGATTTTTGGGGGGTTTGTATCATTTGATTTACACACAACCTACTACTTTGAAAATGCCAAATATTTTTTGGGGTCAAACTATTCACCCCCCAAAGTCAATACTTTGTAGAGACACCTTTTGCAGCAATTACAGATGCAAGTCTCTTGGGGTATGTGTCTATAAGCTTGGCACTTCTAGCCACTGGGATTTTTGCCCATTATTCAAGGCAAAACTGCTCCAGCTCCTTCAAGTTGGATGTTGTACAGCAATCTTTAAGTAATACCACATATTCTCAATTAGATTTAGGTCTGGGCTTTGACTAGGCCATTCCAAGACATTTAAATGTTTCCCTTAAACCACTCGAGTGTTGCTTTAGCAGTATGCTTAGGGTCATTGTCCTGCTGGAAAGTGAACCTCCGTCCCAGTCTCAAATCTCTGGAAGACTGAAACAGGTTTCCCTCAAGAATTTCCCTGTATTTAGCGCCATCCATCATTCCTTCAATTCTGACCAGTTTCCCAGTCCCTGCCAATGAAAAACATCCCCACAGCATGATGCTGCCACCACCATGCTTCATTGTGGGGATGGTATTCTCTGGGTGATGAGAGGTGCTGGGTTTGCGCCAGACATAGCGTTTTCCTTGATGGCCAAAAAGCTACATTTTAGTCTCAACTGACCAGAGTACCTTCGTTCCATATGTTTGGGGAGTCTCCCACATGCCTTTTGGTGAACACCAAACGTGTTTGCTTATTTTTTCTTTAAGCAATGGTTTTTTTCTCTTCCGTAAAGCCCAGCTCTGTGGAGTGTACGCCTTAAAGTGGTCCTATGGACAGATACTCCAATCTCCGCCGTGGAGCTTTGCAGCTCCTTCTGTGTTATCTTTGGTCTCTTTGATGCCTCTGATTAATGCCGTCCTTGCCTGGTCTGTGAGTTTTGGTGGGCGGCCCTCTCTTGGCAGGTTTGTTGTGGTGCCATGTTCTTTCCTTTTTTTAATAATGGATTTAATGTTGCCCCGTGGGATGTTCAAAGTTTTGGGTATTTTTTTATAACCCCACCCTTCTCCATAACTTTGTCCCTGACCTGTTTGGAGAGCTCCTTGGTCTTCATGGTGCTGCTTGCTTGGTGGTGCCCCTTGCTTAGTGGTGTTGCAGACTCTGGGGCCTTTCAGAACAGGTGTATGTATACTGAGATCATGTCTTAGATAATGTCCACCTGTGTGAAATCTAACTAATTATGTGACTTCTGAAGGTAACTGGTTGCACCAGATCTTATTTAGGGGCTTCATAGCAAAGGGGGTGAATACAAATGCACGCACCACTTTTCCTTTTTTTTCACTTCACCTGTTTGGACTATTTTGTGTATCCAAATAAAAATCTATTTAAATTGCAGGTTGAAATGCAACAAAATAGGAAAAACGCCAAGGGGGATGAATACTTTTGCAAAGCACTGTATAAGCAATAAATGGGAAAAACAAAGGGGACATGGCAGATGTGATATTTCATTTTCAAATTGGTTACAATTAGGTTAAGGGTCAAACCAAAGACAATCTATTATATTGACAAGATAGTCGAGTGAACACTAACATTGGAAATGAGTGTCCTCAAAGATGGAAGCACTGTATTGTCTTTGATGGAAGGCAGGCCAAAGTAGTCGAGATCAGGTGGGACTATTCTAGCCAATGAGAGGGCAGATACGCGTGTGAACAAAAGGCACAACTCAGATTAAGTTTTATTTTTTTTAAGTTGGTGAAATGCCACGTGCTTTTATTTGATCAAGTAAGCAATTCAAGTTTTTCTTAACCAAATTCGACTCATTGTCCTCCATAAAAAATTCCTCACTTTGTGGTCTTATTTTCGTGGACAGATTTTGGGCAGAGTAAACCCTCTCGCTTCGCCTCTTCCTCTGCTCAAACTCATGTCAGCCCGGTTGGCATCAACTGTCTGTGCTCCCATTGGTCATCCTGAGCTGTTCAAGCTCCTCCTCCAGGCTTCTAATTCGCTGCAGGAGTTCGGCCCTGTCCTGCTGTGCCCTGAGCTCTGCCTGCCGCTTGGCATCCTGGATCTTCCTCTCATACCAGCACTCCAGCTGAGTGGACACTGTCTCAAAGAACCTCTGGGTCACCTGCAACAAAGATACATGAAGTAAGTGAAGAAAAAGTTACCCCTTCTCCACACACAACCCCTTCCCAGAATCCAAGTGAAAAGGAATCATCGGTCCACAGCCCACCAGAGGGCAATGTGAAGCCATTGATATAGTTTTCACCACAGCTATCTTGTCATTAGTTACCTCCATGGCGTGTAGGTTGTTTCTCTCCTGACTGAATGTGGGCTCAGGGGGTCTAGCAATCTGCACAGATTTTTCAGCAAGGCCATTACTTTGAGGGTAATGTGGGCTTGTGGTGACATGTGTGAACTCCCATGCTTTTGTGAAGGATTCAAACTCATTTGATTTGTAACAGGGCCCATTGTCAGATATTAAAGTCTCTACAATGCCATGCCTGGCAAAGGCTGCTTTCAGCTTGTGTATCACAGCTGCAGATGTGGTGCTGTGAAGCTTGTCGAGTTCGAAGTATCTGCTGTAGTAGTCAACTGTTACGATGTAGTTCTCGTTGTTCCAGGTGAACAGATCGGTTGCCACGACCTGCCAGGGTCGGTCTGGGATACAGTGAGGTAACATTGGCTCTTTGGTGTTTGAGGGGCGTCGTTCAAGACATATGGCGCATTTACCAACAATGTCCTCTATTTGTTTGCACATTCCAAGCCCATGTGTCCAGCATGGATCTTTGTCAAAATCTCTTCTCTGAAACTGGTAGGAATTATGATTTTTCTCTCCTTTGAAAATTATTCCGTTGATCTGTGATAGTTCATCACGATGGTTCCAGAATTCTGAGACGCTCTGAGGGCATTTTCTCCTCTCCTCAGGCCATCCATCCTGTATGACTTTCCTCAGCTGTGCAAGTTGCGAGTCCTTTTCTGTTTCTGCTTGGATCTCCTTCAGTTTTGTATCACTAACTGGTAAGTTGCTGTACACAGTGTGCACTTGCATGTCCATGCCTTCACTGAGGCTGCTGTCCTTATAGGTAAGACACTTCCTGGAGAGTGTGTCTGCGACAGGGATGTCTTTGCCTGGACGGTGAGTGATTGTGAAGTCGTATTTTTGTAGTTGAAGAATCATTCTCTGTAGCCTTGGTGGGGCTGCGGCTAGTGGTTTCCTCATGATTGACT
Source organism: Salvelinus alpinus (assembly GCF_045679555.1). Lineage (NCBI taxonomy): Eukaryota > Metazoa > Chordata > Actinopteri > Salmoniformes > Salmonidae > Salvelinus > Salvelinus alpinus. Next base: position 4,160,643 of record NC_092102.1, read on the forward strand.
CAAGGGGCTTGTGGTCGGATTCCACAATGACTTGTCGTCCATATATGTACTGATGGAAACATCCGAACAGAATGGCGTAGACCTCCTTTTCAATTTGAGCGTAGTTGATTTCACAGTCTGTGAGAGATTTGGAAGTGTAGCCAATGGGCTTTCCTTCTTGCAGTAGCACTGAACCTAGTCCTACTTCAACGCGTCCACTTGGAGTCTGAGCTCTTTGTCGGGGTCGTAGTAGGCACGGATTGGTCCTGGTTCTCTCGTGATCAAGTCTTTCACATTCTGGAAAGCAATGTCGTGTTGCTTGTCCCAGAGAAACTCACTGGACTGCTTTAGCAGTTGATGCAGGGGTGCATTAGCATTGGAGAGGCTGGGTAGTAGTTGACCATGCCAAGCACTGTTTCCAGCTCTGCACGGTTCTTTGGTGGCTCAATTTCTTTTATGGCTAAGATCTTCTGTGGATCTGGCTTGATTCTAGTTGCTGTAAGAACATGTCCGAAGTAGCTGACCTCTGTAGCGCCGACTGTGCTCTTCTCGGGGTTGAGCCGGACTCCTCTCTCGCAGGACCTTTGCAGCATCGGGCGGAGGTTTCGGTCGTGCTCCTCTTTGGTTCGACCATAGACAAGGATGTTGCCCACAATTGCCACAACTCCGTTGAGGCCTTCGTACACTTCGTCGATCTTTCGCTGAAACTCGTCTTGGGCTGAGATAATCCCAAAAGGCAGGCGACAGAACCTGTAGCGTCCAAACTATAAAGGATTTGCGTCAATTCAAATCTGGTATCAGGACAAAATGTGATTCAGAGTCCCCGAATATATTTTAAGTATTTTTTATTAAACTCAAGCGATAAATGGTAAATGCAATTTTCGTATATACAGGTTCACTGTAACACCTCGCAGGGTAGAACAGGGAACTGGCAGGATGTAAGTAAACAGCTGTTCTTATACTGTGATGGACGTAGTTCCAACCCGTATGTTGGCCTATCACAGTAGAGGCTGAGCGTGGTTTAAACTTGCTTAGCCTATCGCCAGCGCTCAGGCTGGTCCCAGCCTCTTGGCGCTCCTTGGTGTCCGGCGCTGTTGCTGTGTAGATTACGCTCCCACACCCCAGAGACTGAGGTCAGACAGTTCTGTAACATTGTTTGAGCCACTTGCACCTGCATAGAAAGCACACTGTTCTCGCTCAAGGCTAACCACAGCTTCCCAGCACACTTATCTGGGGCTAACTGTTATTTCCAGCACAGACACAGACACCCAAGCGCCCAGGCCAACAGTTGCTAATATTCAATCACGTGATGTAGTATTGGGTTATAGTGCAATAAACACAGATCCTCACAAAACGGTGTGCAAAACGGTGTGTTGAATGTTGTGAGCTTAGATGACTCTTCTGTGAGCTTGATAGCCCAGTAGCCTGATCTAGCGTCCATGACACTGAAGTAGTGTGCTCCCGCTAGCTTGTGTGTGATGCCATCTAGCGTCGGTAAAGGATAATGGGGGTGTTCGGAATGGCCGATTTAATTAGGCCAATTTCACGTTTTCAGAACAATCGGAAATCGGTATTTTTTGGCGCCGATTTGCCGTTTTTTTTTCTCGTATTTTACACCTTTATATAATCTTTATTTAACTAGGCAAGTTAGTTAAGAACACATTCTTATTTTCAATGATGGCCTAGGAACGTTCTGCCTCGTTCAGCGGCAGAACGACAGATTTTTAACCTTGTCAGCTCGGGGAATCCAATCTTGCAACAGTTAACTAGTCCAATGCTCTAACACCTGATTACATTGCACTCCACGAGGAGCCTGCCTGTTAGCGAATGCAGTACGCTAAGGTAAGTTGCTAGCTAGCATTAAACTTATCTTATAAAAAACAATCAATAAATAACTGTCATTGCTCCAATGTGTTACTTAACCATAAACATCAATGCCTTAAAATCAATACACAAGTATATATTTTTAAACTTGCATATTTAGCTAAAAGAAATCCAGGTTAGCAGGCAATATTAACCAGGTGAAATGGTGTCATTTCTCTTGCGTTCATTGCACGCAGAGTCAGGGTATATGCAACAGTTTGGGCTGCATGGCTCTTTGCGAACTAATTTGCCAGAATTTTACGTAATTATGACAACATTGAAGGTTGTGCAATGTAACAGGAATATTTAGACTCATGGATGCCACCCGTTAGATAAAATACGGAACGGAATAAACGTTTTGTTTTTGAGGTGATAGTTTCCGGATTAGTCAAAGGTATACGGTCCCGTGTGGCTCAGTTGGTAGAGCATGGCGCTTGCAACGCCAGGGTTGTGGGTTCATTCCCCACGGGGGGACCAGGATGAATATGTATGAACTTTCCAATTTGTAAGTCGCTCTGGATAAGAGCGTCTGCTAAATGACTTAAATGTAATGTAAATGTAAATGGTTTAGAGAGAAATAGTCGACGCGTTATAATTCCTGTAATAACTTGCCGCTGAACGTGAAAGGGGTTCCCTCGTTATTTTACCGTTCATGTCTTCCATAGAGAATGTCTTGATCTACTTCAAATAAGGTCTGTGTTTCGTGCAGGTTTAAACCGCCTGTCACGTTCCTGACCAGTTTTCTGTTGTTTTGTATGTGTTTAGTTGGTCAGGGCGTGAGTTGGGGTGGGCATTCTATGTGTTGTGTTTCTATGTTGGGTTTAATGTGTTGCCTGATATGGTTCTCAATTAGAGGCAGGTGTTTGACCTTTCCTCTGATTGAGAGCCATATTTAAGGTAGGCTGTTTTCACTGTTTGTTTGTGGGTGGTTGTCTTCCGTGTCCGTATCCGTATCTGTTACCACACGGGACTGTTTCGTTTTGTCTAGTCTGTTCGTGCGTTCTTCGTTTCATGTAAGTTCTTAAGTTTAGGTCTGTTTAGTTAGTTTTGTTATTTTGTTATTTCTAAGTGTGCTTCGTGTTTCGTCTTGGTGTCTAATAAATCATTATGTCAACATGCCTCGCGGCGTGTTGGTCTGATCCATGCTCCTCATCCGAGGAGGAGGAATATGACGACGATCGTTACACCGCCTCGATGTTTTGATACCCGTGTAAATCTCACTAGGATAAGGTGACGTTTGTCAACATATTTTCATAAATCCACTCTACAAAAAAAATAATCTTCGCTTATATTTAGCCAATATTGATCAGAGTTACCTTGTCCTATGGATATCTACACAGTTATAAAATTGGCACGGTGGTGTAAGCCTACACGAAACACAGACCTTATTTTAAGTGAATCTAAAAATATCCTATGGAATAAATGAAGGAACCGCTTTTCAGATTTTGCTAGAAGGTGTCATGGGAATTATGATTCGCACTTTGGTTGTCAATTCTTACCATGCCCATTATTAAAATAGGATTTCCTGCATATAGAAATTAAAGTTTTTGTTTTCAACATTCATCACAGGTAACTTAAACTCTATTTTTATTCAAACAGTTGAGAGTATTTGTCTCCTAAGCAGACTCTTCAGTATCATTGTCACTTCAGAGCTGTGTGTGTGTATTATATTAAGTTAAAATAAAAGTGTTCATTGTTCATTCAGTATTGTTGCAATTGTCATTATTACAAAAATGTGTGTGTATGATATATATATAAAAAAATCTAATAAATCGGCCGATTAATCGGTATCTGCTTTTTTTGGTCCTCCAATAATCGGTATCGGCGTTGAAAAATCATAATCGGTCGACCTCTAGTGGAGACATACTCTGAGCTTGCCTCTGCGTGGTTTCTCCACCACCACTAAGGCGTTTACCCAGTCAGTCGGTTCTGTAACCTTGGTGACTATGTCAGATTGCTCCATGCTCTCCAACTCTTTCTTCAGACGGGCACGGAGAGCAAGGGGAATCTTTCTCGGTGGGCAGACCACAGGGGTTGCGTCTGGGTCAAGGTGAATGGTACATTCTCCTGGGAATAATCCTATTCCTGTAAAAACATCAGTCAACTCCTCCAGTACATTTTCTGTCTCTACTGGTGCTGTCACTGATAAACTAGCTTGATGAGGTCCATGTCTAAACATGCTTTAAGACCTAGCACTGCAGGTGCTCTAGTGTCAACAACATAAAAGTCCAACATCATGTCACTTTCCTTGTATTTGCATTTGAAAGTGCATGTGCCTTTTACTGGGAGCTGTTCAATTTGTAAGTCGCTCTGGATAAGAGCGTCTGCTAAATGACTTAAATGTAAATAACCAGTCAGTATGCGCGTGGTGGGCTGTAGCTCGCACTCAAATGTCAAGCTGCGGTACTTATTCAGAAAAATAATGTTTACTTGTGCACGCACCAGTGTCTAGTTTGAACTTTAGCTCTGTGCCTTGTGTTCCTATCTCAATGTCAGCAAAGGCTTGCTCTGTCTCTGATATTTGACTTTTCTGTGTCACTGAATCAATAAACAGTTCATCAGCGTTTGACTCTTTGATTGACATTTCATCTTCACTCACTGTGTGTACTGTTTTTCCACGGTAAGCTCTGCACACTTTTGCAAAGTGATTCCATTTTCCACATTTAGTACACTGTTTGCCTTTAGCTGGGCAATTTCCCTGTTCGCCATGCACTTTGTATCCGCAATATCCACATGTTTTGGGGCGTTTTGAGTCTGTGTCGCTCTGTTTTGGAGTTATGTCTCTCTCTGTTCTAAAACGCGCTCTGTGCACCGGAGGTGTGCTTTGATGTCTGCCTGACTGCGTGCACTGCTTGTTCACGTGATGCGCTCGTGTTACCGCGCGAAATGGTTTTCACCTGAGCCAGTGCTAGCTCGTGAGATCTGGCTATGTCGATAGCTTTGTCCAACGTTACCTCAGACCCAACATTCAAAAGTTTCTCTCTCACTCGCGGTGAGTGTATTCCAAATACAATACGGTCCCTGACCATCTCATCCTTGTTTGCATAATCACAGTCTTTCACAAGCAGACGCAGCTCTGTCACAAACTGTTCAAAAGACTAGTTAGTTCCCTGTACTTTCTCATGGAATTTGTACCAAAGGTACTGAAAACATACTACGATTGTTTTGAAGCATATGATGTGCCGAAGACCAATACTGTCTTGTTTTGCACACTTTGTACAAAAAAAGTTAAAGTGCAGTACTACAGGATATTTCTTAACGTAGCTCTTTATTAGCTAGCTATAACTGGCATGTTCACGTATCGCCAACCAGGATCAAACTGACCATGACCTAACCATTTGGGTGGTCTTAACCAATCATAGCACAGTATGATATGGCGGTAAAATGCATCCAATTATAATTCAGTATGTTTACACATATGAATATTACAGTCGACTACGTTGATCAGCTGGTGAAATAAGGATTTTCGGGTTTACGCAAACGAGTTGCATTGCAAGTCACAAGCCAAACTAACTAGATAGCCAGCTCAACTGTCAAAGTAACGTACAGTAGCGATGGATTCGGAAGAAACAACCCCTTTACCCACTTTGCCCCTGATGACAGAATCTGATCAACTGTCTGTCTTGTACTTCGATATGTAAGTAGTTGGCTACAATATAGCTAGCTGGCTAGTCAAGTCTTAGGCCGCCATATGGCTGGCTGGCTAGCTACATTGAAACTGAATCTTGTTGGCAACTTCATTTGACTGTTGTTAGGATTTATGTTTATGCACTATAGCCTGCTAGCATATTGTTTGAAGATGAATATTGTTTTGTTACACACAGACACAAACAATACAGATGTAGGTGTGTAGACTGACCAACATTGAGTGACAGGCCATAAAAGCTGTGGTCAAGCTGGAGAGGGGAGGGGTACATCTCTCTAGGCCAACCAGGGAGTTAGGGCACTGATCAGTACCATATTAGGAATTGTTTGAGTGAAGAGTCAAGGGGGAGACACAAGACGGAGCTACTCTACCCAGCAACCAGATGTGGACAAAGGAAAACGCCAAGGGGCTTGGACAAGTTCGGGTGCCCCCAAAGGCGGAGCAAGAGTATTAACCCTTCTAAGCCTCTACTATGATAGGCCAACGGGAAGAGTTGGAAAGAAAACTGTCATAGTATAAAAACTACTATTTGAGTACATTCCACAGTTCTCTGATCTACCCTGCGTGGAGATACAGTGAACCCGTATATACAAAAATTGCATTTACCATTTATCGTTTGAGTTTATTAAAATACTTAAAATATAATCGGTGGTGGGCCTCCCGGGTGGCGCAGTGGTCTAGGGCACTGCATCGCAGTGCTAGCTGCGCCACCAGAGTCTCTGGGTTCGCGCCCAGGCTCTGTCGCAGCCGGCCACGACCGGGAGGTCCGTGGGGCGACGCACAATTGGCATAGCGTCGTCCGGGTTAGGGAGGGTTTGGCCGGGAGGGATATCCTTGTCTCATCGCGCTCCAGCGACTCCTGTGACGGGCCGGTCGCAGTGCGCGCTAACCAAGGGGGCCAGGTACACGGTGTTTCCTCCGACACATTGGTGCGGCTGGCTTCCAAATTGGAGGCGCGCTGTGTTAAGAAGCAGTGCTGTGTTAAGAAGCAGTGCGGCTTGGTTGGGTTGTGCTTCGGAGGACGCATGGCTTTCGACCTTCGTCTCTCCCGAGCCCGTACGGGAGTTGTAGCGATGAGACAAGATAGTAATTACTAGCGATTGGATACCACGAAAATTAGGGAGAAAATTGGGGAGAAAATGGGATAAAAAAATATATATATATATATTCGGTGACTCTGAATCACATTTTGTCCTGATGCCAGATTTGAACTGACGCAAATCTCTTTCACTGTCCTCTTCCTCATTTAAAAAATGGCTCACTTTCCAGACTAGCAGTATCCGTTCTTCCTGTATCTGGGTCTCAGATCGAGAGGTGCCTTCAAGTTGTTGAATTTTGCTTTGACAGCTTCCCCTTACATAACTATCACTTGAGGTTACATGCCATTAAAATCTACATGTGGCTCATGTCTAGTGATATGTTATGTAATCATCTGTTTTGTTTATTGGCCATTTTACAGGGTGAAAGGCTACATGATGCAATCTTTTGCACTCTAAATCCACATAGGCCTAAGGCTTGTTAGTTAGATCCACTCTGTGGTGATTCATTTAGCCAATCCCTGAATTTCACTGAGCGACTGCGATGGAAGTTCTGTATTGTGCAAAGGTCACCATGGTTGGACAGTGGTAGGGCCCCAGTCCAATCCCCATTAATTACATAAGGTCAAGGCAAATCCTCTCTTTATTGATTTTGATCAACAACTAGGTTATAGGCTACGTCTATTTCTAAACCCACCTTGATTTGATCTGAAGATATGCCTCTGCATTGACTGAGAGGGTGCTCAGTGGGATAACCATTAGCCATGCTTGTAAACAGAACACTGGAATGCCTGATGGTTTAGTTCAATGTTTTTAACATCACTTATTTTCTTCTGTCATCTCAGCCCAGCTATTACCCAACTTATTTGCTAAGCCTGACATGTGCTATAGTAACACTGATTGGACCTGTCTCTCCCCAGATGGTCACCAGCCTGCCAGAGCACTGGAAGCCAGGTCCAGACTTGTACGGCGTGTCCTGTGAACCCGTGCTGGTCACTGCAGGTGCCGGGGTCATCGGCTTCCTCTTCTGGAGGAGCATTCTATCTGTAAATCGTTGTTGCACAGTTACTGCTTTCATAATTTCATAATCTGATTGCTTTATGTTATTCTATGATGTATTGTATGCTACCGTTGAGGAGGCTGTTTGCTGCCACTTTTCTTTTCCTTCTCACAGGTCAAAAGCAAGTAATATCTAAGTAAGTTCTTCTCTCTGGCTATTTAGGGTGCATAGTGAATCCTCATTCATGTTGCTTACAGGCTGGTGTTCTTGTCATGTGTAAACCATGTCTGATTTCATACTCTTGTCATGGTTTTTATTCGCTACTGAAAAAGAGATGGTGGACAGGATGAAAAAGCTTGAACAAGAGAAGAAGGAGATACTCCAAAAGGTCGCTGAACTGCAGCAACAGGTAAGTTGCAGAGACTTTTCACTGACTAAGATCCAGACTTTTGAGTTCAATGTGAATTAAGGTACATAATGTTTTGACAGTATATTTCTACTGGGTTCCCCTCAGGGCGAAGAACTTAAAGAAAAGCAAAAGCTGTCTGAAAAATCTGCCACTTTATCTCTGGAAAAGATCCAGGAATTGGAGGTGAGTCTCTAAAAAATATTATCTTGATCACATGTCATTGTCATGCTGACAATTATTAGATTTTTTATTATTTTTTTCTTCTCCATAGTGTTTAAATTGACTACGCATTTTCTTTTTCTGTCCAATAGAATATTGTGCAAGAGATGGAGAGACAAAATGAGCGCCTGGACGAGGAAAATAACTTACACGCCATATCCTTTGACAAAGAGCGGGCCAATACTGCGAAACATGAAGATATGGTGAGTAGTATTGAGCGATTTAGCTGTAATCAAAATGTTTCAGAACAACCAATTCTCTGACGTCGGTTCAATTATTTGAATTCCATTAAGTTAGTTTATTATGTGAGCTCAATGTGCCGTTTCTCTAGAGAGAAATCAAATCAAGCACATACTTCGGGACGTTGTAGTTTTCACTAAACTATTCAACATAGTTTAGTGCAGAAAATGTGGTAATTGACTAAAATGACCACAATCCATTGCACCTACAGCTGCATGGACTTGCGCGGGCAAACAGAGAGAAAGGGACAGCCTGCAAATGAGAGAGAGACACCCTAGAGAGCAGTTGCTTTCGTGATGTAGACAGCATAGGCAGCTACTATTAGCCAGCTACTATCCTAAATAGGATGGCTCGTTGATGAGGACCGAGAAAGATGGTTGTCATTATGCTTATCATTATCTTTGCCCATAGATGTCCGAAATGGACAAAACCATTGAGAAGTTGAAGCGCAGCAAGAAGAAGACCCAGGATGCACTGTCGAAGGTATAGGTCATATAAGTGAACATGCCCAATGAAAATATGTCAAATATATTAACATTGCAACAATCAAATGTAAAGTGTTTATTTCCTTTTAATTATCCTTATCATTGAATCTGTAGTCTACCATTCTGATGGATGAAGCCAAGCTCCGCGAAGATGCCCGGAATGTCCAGGTCCAGGTTCTGGAGAAGGATATTGCCACCCTGAAGGAGGAGAACCTCTCGGTGAGTACCAATATGGAACAACGATTCACACTTTAAGCCTCATGACATTGTGTAGGACTCATTGGCCATGCAGGGCCTGCATTGCACCGTCCTGATGACCTAATTTCCTTGTTACAGCTGCACCATGCTGCCAAGTTGTGGGAGGAGAAGCACAGGGAGACAAGCGAGCAGATCAAAGTCTACCAGAAGTCCCAGAAAGACCTGGAGGATTCCCTCCTTCAGAAGGACCACAACGTTGAGTTTCTTTTTTACACGTTACGATATTGTTACACACATCAATTCCTGTTCACACCTTCTCAAATGCACCCTGATGACAAAGAAACATGTCACCTGTATTATGTTCCAAAAAAATACTTCTTGACTGATTCCAGGGGAAAAGTGTAATGTATCAATTGGTGGTTCTCAATCTCTCTGGCAGGTTCTATCTGACTTGCTAGGAGACCTGGAGGCCTGCGATGACCTGAAAGGTGGAGTTGTTGCTAACGGGGTAGCCTCTAACGGTAAGTCACCTGACACGGTGTCCTATTCAGAGGAGGCTGGTGGGAGGAGCTATAGGAGGACGGGCTCCTTGTAATGGCTGGAATGGAACCAAATACATGTAAGCAGTGTGCTTGACTCCGTTCCATTTATGCCTTTATAGTGAGCCAGTCCTTCTATAGCTCCTCCCACCAGCCTTCTCTGATTAGGATACTGTCATGTGATTTGGTCTTATGTAGCAAAATTTGAAATGGTGTTTTTTTTACATTGGATTAAAGTAGAGACTCGGAGCATCAAAATGGTATATCATACACTACAGTTGAGGAACAACGGGAAAGTAATTCTGCTTTGAAAGTTGATAAACTTGTAACCCATACTGGAGAGCTCTTCTTTGTCTATACCCATTCAGCATTGTTCACACATATTGTTAGCTAGCTAACAATATGCTTTATTTTGCAATGAGAAAACTACTTTCTGACAAAATTAGAAACTTATATCTGAAAATGGTTTCCCTTAGTTTGAAGATGTATTCAGGAGACAGGTGTTTTATACAACAGCCTTCTATGTGTTCTATTTTCGACTGCCTCTGCATATTTGCAATCAAACCACAGAATTTTCTCCATCTCCTTAGCTATCATACTCTGCTTCCAACGGACAGTCCACTGATTTCAAAACTTGGGTCTCCTAAAAGTGGAGAGCATCTTTCAAAAAAGCTGCATTAGAAAGGGTTACTTACACATACTGAGAAGCTCATGTTATAGACAGAAGCGTGATACATGGCAGACCAATCCGAACTCGTTTCATGGCGCGTCCAGCTCATCCATTATCTCAGCCAATCATGGCTAGAGGGAAGGTTCCTCACTTTTTCCGTGGCTAAACTAACTCTGCTCATAGTTGACCATTTTTATTCGTATTTACGGATGGCATACAAGTTTGTTATTAAGGCACATGGAAGTTGACGTACCAGAAGGCATTTTGCCCCCAAAAACACATTTTGATAGTTCTACATTCAAATGCTTCTCCTGTGAAGTATTGACGCGCGACATACGCCTACTTTCCTGAAACGTGTCACTGTGTTTACAATTATTTGTTTCAGACAAGCAGACCATCATCCAAAACCGCCATAAGCAAATGATGGATGTCTCTCGGGTAAGACTGAGTTCTTTCTTGAACGGACCCAGATTTCTGTGTACCTGAAGGCAGGTAAAACTTGTGCTCAGAACCAAGAAGTGTGTCAACTCTTCCACTAACTGTTGGAAGAACTTTCCACAGGTCCAGACCACTCTGTCTGTTGTGGAGGAAGAGCGCGATCGCTTCATGACCAAGCTGCTGAACGAAGAGAAGTCCAGGAAAGAGCTGGAAGGTATGTCCCAGCAACTAGAATTTGATATGCATCACTGCCTTTTCTCTCTCAACATTATCAACTTGTTTTCACCACAGAGCAATTTCAGAAGCTGGAGCATGACATCTTGTTGGTGAAAAGTGACAAGAACCACCTGGAGAACCAGTACAAGACCCTGCAGCAGAAGAATGACATCATGACAGAGATGTACCAGCAGAAGGAGAACGCTTTGCAGCAGTAAGTGGAATCAGAAGCAGTGCAGTTCATGTGTTAATACCATAGTAGGGTTTGTTCTCCATGGTTCCACAGCATGTAAAAAAAACATTTTTTCCTTGTCTTTTACTGTATTCTTTTACTGTGAGGTTTGAGGTTTTCAAATGGTCTTTAAATAGTTTGATTTAATTTGTGTCG